>NC_092761.1:300000-500096 GCF_047496795.1 Chiloscyllium punctatum | reverse complement strand
AAGTGGGAAAGGAGATGCGGTGAAGGAAGGGGGAAGGAGATGGTGGAAAGGAAGGGGGAAGGAGATGGGGGGAAGTAGGGGGAAGGAGATGGGGGAATGAGATCGAGGAGAAGGAAGGGGGAAGGAGATGGGGAGAAGGACATGGTGGAAGGAAGGGGGAAGGAGATTGGGAGAAGGAGATGGGGGGAAGGAAGGGGGGTGTAGATAGGGGAGAAGGAAGGGGGAAGGAGATGGGGGAAGGAAGGCTGTACGAAATAGGGGTGAAGGAAGGGGGAAGGAGATGGGACGAAGGAGAGGCGGGGATCGAAGGCGGGAAGCAGAGGGCGGAAGGAAGGGGAAAGGTGATGGGGGGAAGGAGGTGGGTGGAAGGAAGTGGGTGAGGAATGAGGAAGGGGAAAGGAGATGATTAGATTAGGTTAGATTACTTACAGTGTGGAAACAGGCCCTTCGGCCCAACGAGTCCACACCGCCCCGCCGAAGCACAACCCACCCATACCCCTACATTTACCCCTTACCTAACACTACGGGCAATTTTAGCATGGTCAATTCACCTGACCTGCACATCTTTGGACTGTGGGAGGAAACCGGAGAACCCGGAGGAAACCCACGCAGACACGGGGAGAACGTGCAAACTCCACACAGTTAGTCGCCTGAGGCAGGAATGAACTCGGGTCTCTGGCACTTTGAGGCAGCAGTGCTAACCACTGTGCCACTGTGCCGCCCAAGGAATGGACCCAAGGAATGAGGGGAAGCAGATTGGGCGGAAGGAAGAGGGAAGGAAATAGTGGGGGAAGGAGATGGGGAAAGGAAGGGGGAAGGAGATAGTGGGGAAGGAGATGGGGGAAGGAGATGGGGGGAATGGAAGGTAGAAGGAGATGTGGGGGAATGAAGGGGGAAGGAGATGTGGGGTAAGAAAGGGGGAAGGAGATGGGGAAAGCAGATAGGGGGAAGGAAGAGGGAAGGAAATAGTAGGGGAAGGAGATGGGGAAAGGAAGGGGGAAGGAGATAGTGGGGAATGAGATGGGGTAAGGAGGGGGGAAGGAGATGGGGAAGGAGATGCGGGAAGGAGATGGGGAGAAGGAGATGGGGGAAAGGAAGAGGGAAGGAGGTAGGGGGAGGGAGATGGGGAAGGAGATAGTGGGGAAGGAAGGGGGAAGGAGATAAGGGAAGGAGATAGCGGGGGAAGAAAGGGGGTCGGAGATAGGTGAGAAGGAGATGGGGGGACGGAAGCGGAAGAAAGGGGGAAGGAGATGGGGGAAGGAAGGAGGAAAGAGATGGGGTGAAGGAGAGGGGGCGAAGGAGATAGGGGAGAAGGAGATGGGGGAAGGAATGGGAAAGGAGATAAGGGGGAAGGAGATAGGGGAAAGGAGATGGGGTAGGAAGGGGGAAGGATATGGGGTGGAAGGAAGGGGGAAGGAGATGGGGAAGGAAGGGGGAAGGAGATGGGGGAAGGAGATAGGGGAAGGAAGGGGGGAAGAGATGTGGAGGAAGGAAGGGGAAGGAGATGGGGCGGAAGGAAGGGGGAAGGAGATTGGGGGAAGGAGATAGTGGGGAAGGAAGGGGGAAGGAGATGGGGGAAGGAAGGGGGAGGAAATGTCGGGGGAAGGAGATGGGAAAGGAGGGGGGAAGGAGATGTGGGGGAAGTAAGGGGAAGAGATGTGGGGTAAGGAAGGGAGAAGGAGATGGGGAAAGCAGATATGGGGAAGGAGGGGGAAGGAAATAGTGGCGGAAGGTGATGGGGAATGGAAGGGGAAGGAGATAGGGGGGAATGAGATGGGGGGAAGGAAGGGGGAAGAAGGAAGTGGGATGAAGATGGGGAAGGAGATATTGGGGAAGGAAGGGAGAAGGAGATAAGGGAAGGAGTAGCGGGGGAAGAAAGGGGATAGGAGATTCGTGGGAAGGAGAGGGAGGGGAGGAAGAGGGAATAAAGAGGGAAGGAGATGGGGGAAGGAAGGGGGAAGGAGATGGGGTGAAGAAGAGGGGAGAAGGAGATAGGGGAGAAGGAGATGGGGGAAGGAATGGGAAAGGAGATAAAGGGGAAGGAGATAGGGGAAGGAGATGGGGGTGTAGGAAGGAGGAAGGATATGGGGGGAAGGAAGGGGGAAGGAGATGGGGGAAGGAGATGGGGGAAGGAAGGGGGGAAGGAGATGTGCTGGAAGGAAGGGGGAAGGAGATTGGGTGTAAGGAAGTGGGAAGGAGATGGGGGGATTAAGGGGGAAGGTGATGGGGGAAGGAGATAGGGGGGATGGAAGGGGGAAGGAGATGGGGAAGGAAGGGGGAAGGAGATGTGGGGGAAGAGATGTGGTGTAAGGAAGGGGGAAGGAGATGGGGGAAAGCAGATATGGGGAAGGAGGGGGAAGGAAATAGTGGCGGAAGGTGATGGGGAAAGGAAGGGGAAGGAGATAGGGGGGAATGAGATGGGGGAAGGAAGGGGGAAGAAGGAAGTGGGATGAAGATGGGGAAGGAGATATTGGGGAAGGAAGGGAGAAGGAGATAAGGGAAGGAGTAGCGGGGGAAGAAAGGGGATAGGAGATTCGTGATAAGGAGAGGGAGGGGACGGAAGAGGGAATCTAGAGGGAAGGAGATGGGGAAGGAAGGGGGAAGGAGATGGGGTGAAGAAGAGGGGAGAAGGAGATAGGGGAGAAGGAGATGGGGGAAGGAAAGGGAAAGGAGATAAGGGGGAAGGAGATAGGGGGAAGGAGATGGGGTGTAGGAAGGAGGAAGGATATGGGGGGAAGGAAGGGTGAAGGAGATGTGGGAAGGAGATGGGGGAAGGAAGGGGGGAAGGAGATGTGCTGGAAGGAAGGGGGAAGGAGATGGGGTGTAAGGAAGTGGGAAGGAGATGGGGGAAGGAAGGGGGAAGGTGATGGGGGAAAGCAGATAGGGGGAAGGAAGGCGGACGGAGATTGGGGAATGAGATGGGGTAAGGAGGGGGGAAGGAGAAGGGGGAAGGAGATGCGGGAAGGAGATGGGGAGAAGGAGATGGGGGAAGGAGATAGTGGAGAAGGAAGGGGAAAGGATATAAGGGAAGGAGATAGCGGGGGAAGAAAGGGGGTTGGAGATAGGTACGAAGGAGATGGAGGGGACGGAAGGGGGAAGAAAGGGGGAAGGAGATGGGGGAATGAAGGGGGAAGGAGATGGGGTGAAGGAGAGGGGGGAACGAGATAGGGGTGAAGGAATTGCGGGAAGGAGATAGGGGAGAAGGAGATGGGGGGAGGAAGGGGGAAGGCTATGGGGGGAAGGAAGGGGGAAGGAGATGGGGAAGGACATAGGGGAAGGAAGAAGGAAGGAGATGGGGAAGGAGATGGGGGCAGGAAGGGGGAAGGATATGGGGGGAAGGAAGGGAGAAGGAGATGGGGGAAGGTGATGGGGGAAGGAATGGGGAAGGAGATGGGGAAGGTGATGGGGAAGGAAGGGGGAAAGAGATTGGGGAGAAGGAGATGGGGGAAGGAAGGGAGTAGGAGATATGGGTGAAGGAAGGGGGAAGGAGATAGTGGGAAGGAGGTGGGGCATGGAATGGGGAAGGAGATGGGGGAAGGAGAGGGTGGAAGGAAGGGGGGTGGAGATGGGGGAAGGAGATGGGGGAAGGAGATGGCGGGACGGAAGTGGAAAGGAAATGGGGGAAGGAGTTGAGTGGAAGGAAGGGGGTAGGAGATGGGGGAAGGAGTTGTGCGGAAGGAAGGGGAAAGGAGATGGGAGGAAGGAGATGGGGTGAAGGAAGGGGAAGGAGATCGTGGAAATGAGATGGGGGAAGGAAGGGGGAAGGAGATGGTGGAAGGAGATGGGGAAGAAAGGGGGAATGAGACCGAGGGGAAGGAAGGGGGAAGGAGATGGGGAGAAGGGCATGGTGGAAGGAAGGGAGAAGGAGATAGTGGTGAATGAGATGCCGGAAGGAGATAGGGGAGAAGGAGATGGGTGGGAAGAAAGGGGGAAGGATGTGGGGGGGAAGGAAGGGGGAAGGAGATGGGGGAAGGAAGGGGGAAGGAGATGGGGGATGGAGATAGTGGGGGAAGGAAGGGAGAAGGAGATGGGGGAAGGAGATAGTGGGGGGAGGAAGGGGGAAGGTGATGGGGGAAGGTGATGGGTGAAGGAAGGGGGAGGAGATAAGGGAGAAGTTGATGGGGGGACGTAATGGGGATAGAGATGGGGGAAGGAGTTGAGCGGAAGGAAGGGGGAAGGAGATGGGGGAAGGAGATGGGGTGAAGAAGAGGGGAGAAGGAGATAGGGGAGAAGGAGATGGGGGAAGGAAAGGGAAAGGAGATAAGGGGGAAGGAGATAGGGGGAAGGAGATGGGGGTGTAGGAAGGAGGAAGGATATGGGGGAAGGAAGGGTGAAGGAGATGTGGGAAGGAGATGGGGGAAGGAAGGGGGGAAGGAGATGTGCTGGAAGGAAGGGGGAAGGAGATGGGGTGTAAGGAAGTGGGAAGGAGATGGGGGGAAGGAAGGGGGAAGGTGATGGGGGAAAGCAGATAGGGGGAAGGAAGGCGGACGGAGATTGGGGAATGAGATGGGGTAAGGAGGGGGGAAGGAGAAGGCGGAAGGAGATGCGGGAAGGAGATGGGGAGAAGGAAATGGGGGAAGGAGGTAGGGGGAAGGAGATGGGGAAGAAAGGGGGAATGAGACCGAGGGGAAGGAAGGGGGAAGGAGATGGGGAGAAGGACATGGTGGAAGGAAGGGAGAAGGAGATAGTGGTGAATGAGATGCCGGAAGGAGATAGGGGAGAAGGGGATGGGTGGGAAGAAAGGGGGAAGGATGTGGGGGGGAAGGAAGGGGGAAGGAGATGGGGGAAGGAAGGGGGAAGGAGATGGGGGATGGAGATAGTGGGGGAAGGAAGGGAGAAGGAGATGGGGGAAGGAGATAGTGGGGGGAGGAAGGGGGAAGGTGATGGGGGAAGGTGATGGGTGAAGGAAGGGGAAGAGATAAGGGAGAAGTTGATGGGGGGACGTAATGGGGATAGAGATGGGGGAAGGAGTTGAGCGGAAGGAAGGGGGAAGGAGATGGGGGAAGGAGATGGGGTGAAGGAAGGGGGAAGGAGATGGTGGAAAGGAGATGGGGGAAGGAAGGGAGTAGGAGATAGGGGGAAGGATATGGGGGATGGAATGGGGAAGGAGATGGGGGATGGAGAGGGGGGAAGGAAGGGGAAGGAGATAGGGTGAAGGAGATGGGGTGAAGGAAGGGGGACGGAGATAGGGGGAAGGAGATGGGGGGATGGAAGGGGGAAGTAGATGGGGGAAGGAGTTGTGTGGAAGGAAGTGGGAAGGAGATAGGGGGGAAGGGGATGGGGTGAAGGAAGGGGGAAGGAGATGGTGGAAGGAGAGGGGGGGAAGAAGGGGGAAGGAGATGGGGGGAAGGAGATGGGGGAAGGTAGGGGGAAGGAGATGTGGGGTAAGGAATGGGGAAGGAGATGAGTGGGAGGGAAGGGGGAACGAGATGTGGGTAAGGAAGGGGGAAGGAGATTGGGGAAGCAGTTAGCGTGAAGGAAGTGGGGACGAGATGGGGGAAGGAATGGGAAGGAATTGGGAAGGAGATGGGGGCAAGGAATGGGGAAGGAAATGGGGGGAAGGATGGGGGAAGGAGACAGGGGTGAAGGATTGGGGGAAGGAAGGGGGAAGGAGATGGGGGAAGGAGATGGGGAAGGAAGGGGGAAGGAGATGGGGGGAAGGATGGGGATGAAGACGGGGGGAAGGATTAGGGGGAAGGAAGGGGGAAGCAGATGGGGGGAAGGAGATGGTGGAAGGAAGAGGGAAGGAGATAGCGGGGAAGGTGATTGGGGGAAGGAAGGGGGGAAGGAGATGTGAAGGAAGGAAGGGGGAAGGGGATGTGGGTATGGAAGGGGGAAGGAGATGGGGAAACAGATTGGGGGGAAGGAAGGGGGAAGGAGATAGTGGGGAAGGAAGGGGAAGGGGATGTGTAAGGAGATGGGGGGAATGGAAGGTAGAAGGAAATAGTGGGGGAAGGAAGTGGGAAGGAGATGGGGGAAGGAAGACGGAAGGAGATGGGGGATGAATTAGGGGGGAAGGAAGGGGGAAGAAGATGGGGTGAAGGAGATGGGGGAAGGAAGGGGAAGGAGACAGGGGGTAAGGAGATTGCGGGGGAAGGAATTGGGAAGTAGATGTGGGGAAGGAAGGGGAGGAGATGTGGGGTAAGGAAGGGGGAAGGAAATAGTGGTGGAAGGTGATGGGGAAAGGAAGGTGGAAGTAGATAGGGGGAATGAGATGGGGTAAGGAGGGGGGAAGGAGATGGGGAAGGAGATACGGGAAGGAGATAGGGAAGAAGGAGATGGGGGGATGGAAGAGGGAAGGAGGTAGGGGGGAGGAGATGGGGAAGGAGATAGTGGGGAAAGAAGGGGGAAGGAGATAAGGGAAGGAGAAGGCGGGGGAAGAAAGGGGGTAGGAGATAGGTGAGAAGGAGATGGGGGGACGGAAGGGGAAGAAAGGGGGAAGGAGATGGGGAAGGAAGGGGGAAGGAGATGGGGTGAATGAGAGGTTGTAAGGAGATGGGGAGAAGGAGATGGGGAAGGAAAGGGAAAGGAGATAAGGGGGAAGGAGATAGTGGGAAGGAGATGGGGGGTAGGAAGGGGGAAGGAGATGGGGGAAGGAAGGGGGGAAGGAGATGTGGAGGAAAAAGGGCGAAGGAGATTAGGCGTAAGGAAGGGGGAAGGAGATGGGGGCAAGGAGATAGGGGGAAGGAAGTGGGAAGGAGATGGGGAAGGAAGGGGGAAGGAGATGGGGGGAAGGAGATGGTGGAAGGAAGAGGGAAGGAGATAGCGGGGAAGGTGATTGGGGGAAGGAAGGGGGGAAGGAGATGTGAAGGAAGGAAGGGGGAAGGGGATGTGGGTATGGAAGGGGGAAGGAGATGGGGAAGCAGATTGGGGGAAGGAAGGGGGAAGGAGATAGTGGGGAAGGAAGGGGAAGGGGATGTGTAAGGAGATGGGGGGAATGGAAGGTAGAAGGAAATAGTGGGGGAAGGAAGTGGGAAGGAGATGGGGGAAGGAAGATGGAAGGAGATGGGGGATGAATTAGGGGGGAAGGAAGGGGGAAGAAGATGGGGTGAAGGAGATGGGGGAAGGAAGGGGGAAGGAGACAGGGGGTAAGGAGATTGCGGGGGAAGGAAGGGGGAAGGAGATGTGGGGAAGGAAGGGGAGGAGATGTGGGGTAAGGAAGGGGGAAGGAAATAGTGGTGGAAGGTGATGGGGAAAGGAAGGTGGAAGTAGATAGGGGGAATGAGATGGGGTAAGGAGGGGGGAAGGAGATGGGGAAGGAGATACGGGAAGGAGATAGGGAAGAAGGAGATGGGGGGATGGAAGAGGGAAGGAGGTAGGGGGGAGGAGATGGGGAAGGAGATAGTGGGGAAAGAAGGGGAAGGAGATAAGGGAAGGAGAAGGCGGGGGAAGAAAGGGGGTAGGAGATAGGTGGGAAGGAGATGGGGGGACGGAAGGGGAAGAAAGGGGGAAGGAGATGGGGAAGGAAGGGGGAAGGAGATGGGGTGAATGAGAGGTTGTAAGGAGATGGGGAGAAGGAGATGGGGAAGGAAAGGGAAAGGAAATAAGGGGGAAGGAGATAGTGGGAAGGAGATGGGGGTAGGAAGGGGGAAGGACATGGGGGGAAGGAAGGGGGGAAGGAGATGTGGAGGAAAAAGGGCGAAGGAGATTAGGCGTAAGAATGGGGGAAGGAGATGGGGGCAAGGAGATAGGGGGAAGGAAGTGGGAAGGAGATGGGGAAGGAAGGGGGAAGGAGATGTGGAGGAAGGAAGGGGAAGAGATGTAGGGTAAGGAAAGGCGATGGAGATGGGGGAAAGCAGATAGGGGAAAGGAAGGGGGAAGGAAATAGTGGGAGAAGGTGATGGGGGAAAAGAAGGGAGAAGGAGATAGGGGGGAATGAGATGCCGGAAGAAGATAGGGGAGAAGGAGATGGGTGGGAAGGAAGGGGGAAGGATATGGGGGGGAAGGAAGGGGGAAGGAGATGGGGGAAGGAGATCGGGGGAAGGAAGAGGGAAGGAGATAGGGGTAAGGGGATGGGGGTAGGCAGGGGGAAGGAGATGGGGGAGGGAAAGGGGAGGAGATGGGGAAGGAAGGGGGAAGAAGATGGGGGAAGGAGATAGTGGTGGGAGGAACGGCGAAGGAGATGGGGGAATGTGATGGGGAAGGAAGGGGGAAGGAGACAGGGGAGAAGGAGATGGGGGGACGGAAGGGGGATAGAGATGGGGGAAGGAGTTGAGCGGAAGGAAGGGGGAAGGAGATAGTGGGGAAGGAGATGGGGTGAAGGAAGGGGGAAGGAGATGGTGGAAAGGAGATGGGGGAAGGAAGGGAGTAGGAGATAGGCGGAAGGAGATGGGGGATGGAATGGGGAAGGAGATGGGGGATGGAGAGGGGGGTAGGAAGGGGAAGGAGATGGGGGAAGGAGATGGGGTGATGGAAGGGGGATGGAGATAGGGGGAAGGAGATGGGGGGATGGAAGGGGGAAGGAGATAAGGGAAGGAGTAGCGGGAGAAGAAAGGGGATAGGAGATTTGTGGGAAAGAGAGGGAGGGAACGGAAGGGGGAAGAAAGGGGGAAGGAGATGGGGGAAGGAGAGGAGGGAAGGAGATAGGGGAGAAGGAGATGGGGGAAGGAAGGGGGAAGGATATGGGGGAAGGAGATGGGGAAAGGAAGGGGGGAAGGAGATGTGGAGGAAGGAAGGGGGAAGGAAATGGGGTGTAAGGAAGTGGGAAGGAGATGGGGGGAAGGAAGGGGGAAGGTGATGGGGGAAGGAGATGGGGGGCATGGAAGGGGGAAGGAGAGGGGGAAGGAAGGGGGAGGAGATAGCGGTGGAAGGAGATGGGGAAGGAAGGGGAAGGAGATGTGGGGGAAGGAAGGGGAAGAGATGTGGTGTAAGGAAGGGGGAAGGAGATGGGGGAAAGCAGATGGGGGAAGGAAGGGGGATGGAAATAGTGGGGGGAAGGTGATGGGGAATGGAAGGGGGAAGGAGATGGGGGGAATGAGATGGGGTAAGGAGGGGGAAGGAGAAGGGGGCAGGAGATGCGGGAAAGAGATGGAGAGAAGGAGGTAGGGGGAAGGAGATGGGGAAGGAGATAGTGGGGAAGGAAGGGGGAAGGAGATAATGGAAGGAGATAGCGGGGGAAGAAAGGGGATAGGAGATAGGTAGGAAGGAGATGGAGGGGACGGTAGGGGGAAGAAAGGGGGAAGGAGATGTGGGAAGGAAGTGGGAAGGAGATGGGGTGAAGGAGAGGGGCGAAGGAGATAGGGGTGAAGGAGATGCGGGATGGAGATAGGGGAGGAGGAGATGGGGGGAGGAAGGGGGAAGGCTATGGGGGGAAGGAAGGGGTAAGGAGATGGGGAAGGAAGGGGTAAGGAGATGGGGAAGGTGATGGGGAAGGAAGGGGGAAGGAGATGGGGAAGGTGATGGGGGAAGGAAGGGGGAAGGAGATTGGGGAGATGGAGATGGGGGAAGGATATAGTAGTGGGAGGAAGGGGGAAGTAGATGAGGAAAGGAAGGGGGAAGGAGATGGGGGAAGGAAGGGGGTAGGAGATATGGGTGAAGGAAGGGGGAAGGAGATAAGGGGAAGGAGATGGGGGATGGAATGGGGAAGGAGATGGGGAAGGAAAGGTGCGAAGCAAGGGGGATGGAGATGGGGGAAGGAGATGGGGGAAGGAAGGGGGAAGGAGATGGGGGAAGGAGATGGGGGGACAGAAGGGGGAAGGAGTTGAGTGGAAGAAAGGGGGAAGGAGATGGGGGAAGGAGTTGTGCGGAAGGAAGGGGGAAGGAGATAGGGGGAAGGAGAAGGGGTGAAGGAAGGGGAAGGAGATGGTGGAAAGGAGATGGGGGAAGGAAGGGGGAAGGAGATAGCAGGGGAGGAGATTGGGGGGAAGGAAGGGAGGAAGGAGATGTGGAGGAAGGAAGGGGGAAGGAGATGGGGAAACAGATTGGGGAGAAGGAAGGGGGAAGGAGATAGTGGGAAAGAAAGGGAGAAGGAGATGGGGAAAGCAGATGTGGGAAGGAAGAGGGAAGAAAATAGTGGGGGAAGGAGATAGTGGGGAATGAGATGGGGTAAGGAGGGGGGAAGGAGATGGGGAAGGAGATGCGGGAAGGAGATGGGGAGAAGGAGATGGGGGAAAGGAAGAGGGAAGGAGGTAGGGGAAGGAGATGGGGAAGGAGATAGTGGGGAAGGAAGGGGGAAGGAGATAAGGGAAGGAGATAGCGGGGGAAGAAAGGGGGTAGGAGATAGGTGAGAAGGAGATGGGGGACGGAAGAGGAAGAAAGGGGGAAGGAGATGGGGGAAGGAAGGGGGAAAGAGATGGGGTGAAGGAGAGGGGGGAAGGAGATAGGGGAGAAGGAGATGGGGGATGGAAAGGGAAAGGAGATAAGGGGGAAGGAGATAGGGGGAAGGAGATGGGGTAGGAAGGGGGAAGGATATGGTGGGAAGGAAGAGGGAAGGAGATGGGAGAAGGAAGGGGGAAGGAGATGGGGGAAGGAGATGAGGGAAGGAAGGGGGGAAAGAGATGTGGAGAAAGGAAGGGGGAAGGAGATGGGGCGTAAGGAAGGGGGAAGGAGATGGTTGGAAGGAGATAGGGGGAAGGAAGGGGGAAGGAGATGGGGGAAAGCATATGGGGGAAGGAAGGGGAAAGGAAATAGTGGGAGAAGGTGATGGGGAAAGGAAGGGGGAAGGAGATAGGGGGGAATCATATTGGGGGAAGGAAGGGGGAAGAAGGTAGGGGGATGGAGATGCGGAAGGAGATAGGGGAGAAGGAGATGGGGGAAGGAAAGAGAAAGGAGATAAGGGGGAAGGAGATAGGGGGAAGGAGATGGGGGGTAGGAAGGGGGAAGGATATGTGGGTGAAGGAAGGGGGAAAGAGATGGGGAGGAAAGGGTGAAGGAGATGGGGGAAGGAAGGAGGAAGGAGATGTGGAGGAAGGAAGGATGGAGATGGGGAAGGAGATATTGGGAAAGGAAGGGGGAAGGAGATAAGGGAAGGAGTAGCGGGGGAAGAAAGTGGATAGGAGATTGTTGGGAAGGAGAGGGAGGGGACGGAAGGGGGAAGAAAGGGGGAAGGAGATGGGGGAAGGAAGGGGGTAGGAGATGGGGTGAAGAAGAGGGTGGAAGGAGATAGGGGAGAAGGAGATGGGGGGAAGGAAAGGGAAAGGAGATAAGGGGAAGGAGATAGGGGGAAGGAGATGGGGGGTCGGAAGGGGGAAGGATATGGGGTGAAGGAAGGGGGAAGGAGATGGGGGAAGGAAGGGTGAAGGAGATGGGGGAAGGAGATGGGGGAAGGAAGGGGGGATGGAGATGCGGGAAGGAGATGGGGAGAAGGAGAGGGCGAAGGAGATAGGGGTGAAGGATATGCGGGAAGGAGATAGGGGAGAAGGAGATGGGGGGAGGAAGGGGGAAGGCTTTGGGGGGAAGGAAGTGGGAAGGAGATGGGGAAGGAAGGGGGAAGGAGATGGGGGAAGGTGATAGGGGAAGGAAGAGGGAAGGAGATGGGGGAAGGAGATGGAGGCAGGAAGGGGGAAGGATATGAGGGGAAGGAAGGGGGAAGGAGATGGGGAAGGTGATGGGGGAAGGAAGGGTGAAGAAGATGGGGGAAGGTGATGGGGAAGGAAGGGGGAAGGAGATTGGGGAAAGGAAGGGGGAAGGAGATGGGGGAAGGAAGGGGGTAGGAGATATGGGTGAAGGAAGGGGGAAGGAGATGGGGGAAGGAGATGGGGGATGGAATGGGGAAGTAGATGGGGGAAGGAGAGGTGGGAAGGAAGGGGGATGGTGATGGGGGGAAGGAGATGGGGGAAGGAAGGGGAAGGAGATGGGGAAGGAGATGGGGGGACAGAAGGTGGAAGGAGATGGGGGAAGTGGTTGAGTGGAAGGAAGGGGGAAGGAGATAGGGGAAAGGAGATGGGGTGAAGGAAGGTGAAGGAGATGGTGGAAAGGAGCTGGGGGAAGGAAGGGGGAAGGAGATGGTGGAAGGAGATGGGGAAGAAAGGGGGAAGGAGATGGGGGGAATGAGATCGAGGGGAAGGAAGGGGGAAGGAGATGGGGAGAAGGAGATGGGGGAAGGAAGGGGGAAGGTGATGGGGGAAGGAAAGGGGAAGGAGAAAAGGGGAAAGGAAGGGGGAAGGAGATGGGGGGAAGGAGACGGGGGAAGGAAGGGGGAACGAGATAGTGGGGGAAGGAAGGGGGAAGTAGATGGGGGGAAGGAAGGGGAAGGAGATGGGGACGGAAGGCGGTAGAAGATAGAGGTGAAGGAAGGGGGAAGCAGATGGGAGGAAGTAGAGGGGGGCTCGAAGGCGGGAAGCAGAGGGCGGAATGAAGGGGAAAGGAGAGGTGAGGGAAGGAAGGGGGAAGGAGGTGGGGGAAAGGAGATGTTGGGAAGGAAGGGGGAAGGAGATGGGGGAAGGAGATGGGGGAAGGAGATGGGGGAGGGAGATGGGGGAAGGAAGTGGGAAGGAGATGGGGGAAGGAGATGGGCGAAGGTAGGGGGAAGGAGATGTGGGGTAAGGAATGGGGAAGGAGATGAGGGGGAGAGAAGGGGGAACGAGATGGGGGTAAGAAAGGGGGAAGGAGATTGGGGAAGCAGATAGGTTGAAGAAAGGGGGAACGAGATGGGGGAAGGAAGGGGAAGGAAGTGGGAAGGAGATGGGGGTAAGGAGTGGGGAAGGAGATGGGGGTAAGAATGGGGGAAGGAGACAGGGTGGAAGGATTATGGGGAAGGAAGGGGGAAGGAGATGGGGAAGGAGATGGGGGAAGGAAGGGGAAAGAGATGGGGTGAAGGAGAGGGGGAAGGAGATAGGGGAGAAGGAGATGGGGGAAGGAAAGGGAAAGGAGATAAGGAGGATGGAGACAGGGGGATGGAGATGGGGGTAGGAAGGGGGAAGGATATGGGGGGAAGGAAGGGGGAAGGAGATGGGTGAAGGAGATGAGGGGAAGGAAGGGGGGAAGGAGATGTGGAGGAAGGAAGGGGGAAGGAGATGGGGGCAAGGAGATAGGGGGAAGGTAGTGGGAAGGAGAAAGGGGGAAGGAAGGGGGAAGGAGATGGGGGAAGGAGACGGGGGAAGGAAGTGGGAACGAGATAGTAGGGGAAGGAAGGGGGAGGTAGATGGGGGAGATGGAAGGGGAAGGAGATGGGGGAAGGAAGGCGGTACGACATAGGGGTGAAGGAAGGGGGAAGGAGATGGGACGAAGGAGAGGGGGGATTGAAGGCGGGAAGCAGAGGGCGGAAGGAAGGGGAAAGGAGAGGGGAGGGAAGGAAGGGGGAAGGAGAGGGGGAGGGAGATCGGTGGGAAGGAAGGGGGAAGGAGATGGATGTGGGGAAGGAAGGGGGAAGGAGATGTGGGTTAAGGAATGGGGAAGGAGATGGGGGGAGGGAAAGGGGAACGAGATGGGGGTAAGGAGAGGAGGGAAGGAAAGGGGAAGGAGATAAGGGGAAGGAGATGGGGAGGAAGATGGGGAAGGAAGTGGGAAGGAGGTAGGGGGAAGGAGATGGGGGAAGGAAGGGGAAGGAGATGTGGGGTAAGGAATGGGGAAGGAGATGGGGGAAGGAAGGGGGAAGGAGATGGTAGAAGGAGATGTGGGGGAAGGAAGGGGGAAGGAGATGTGGAGTAAGGAATGGGGAAGGAGATTGGGGTAGGATGGGGGAAGGAGACAGGGGGGAAGGAAGGGGGAAGTAGGTGGAGGAAGGAGATGGGGAAGAAAGGGGGACGGAGATGGGGGAAGGATGGGGAAGAAGATAGGGGGGAAGGATTGGGAGGAAGGAAGGGGGAAGCAGATGGGGGGAAGGAGATGGTGGAAGGAAGGGGGAAGGAGATAGCGGGGAAGGAGATTGTGGGGAAGGAAGGGGGAAGGAGATGTGGAGGAAGGAAGGGGGAAGGAGATGGGGCGTAAGGAAGGGTGAAGGAGATGGGGACAAGGAGATAGGGGGGCTGGAAGGGGGAAGGAGATGGGGGAAGGAAGGGGGGAGGAGATAGCGGGGGAAGGAGATGTGGGGGAATGAAGGGGAAGAGATGTAGAGTAAGGAAGGGCGAAGGAGATGGGGGAAAGCAGATAGGGGGAAGGAAGGGGAAGGAAATTGTGGGAGACGGTGATGGGGCAAAGGAAGGGGGAAGGAGATAGGGGGGAATGCGATGCCGGAAGGAGATAGGGGAGAAGGGGATGGGTGGGAATAAAGGGGGAAGGATATGGGGGGGAAGGAAGGGGGAAGACGATGGAGGAAGGAAGGGGGAAGGAGATGGGGGAAGGAGATGTGGGAAGGAAGAGTGAATGAGATAGGGGAAAGGGGATGGGGATCGGAAGGGGGAAAGAGATGGGAGAAGGAAGGTGGAGGAGATGGGGAAGGAAGGGAGAACGAGATGGGGGAAGGAGATGGGGGGACGGAAGAGGGAAAGAGATGGGGGAAGGAGTTGAGCGGAGGGAAGGGGGAAGGAGATGGGGGGAAGGAGATGTGGTGAAGGAAGGGAGAAGGAGATGGTGGAAAGGAGATGGGGGAAGGAAGGGAGTAGGAGATAGGGGGAAGGAGATGGGGGGACGGAAGGGGGAAGGAGACGGGGGAAGGAGTTGTGCGGAAGGAAGGGAGAAGGAGATAGGGGGGAAGGAGATGGTGGTGAAGGAAGGGGGAAGGAGATGGTGGAAAGGAGATGGGGGAAGGAAGGGGAAAGGAGATGGGGGAATGAGATCGAGGGAAAGGAAGGGGGAAGGAGATGGGGAGAAGGACATGGTGGAAGGAAGGGGGAAGGAGATTGGGAGAAGGAGATGGGGGAAGGAAAGGAGAAGGAGATGGGGGGAAGGAAGGGGGAAGGAGAAAGGGGGGAAGGAAGGGGGAAGGAGATAGGGGGAAGGAGACGGGGGAAGGAAGTGGGAACTAGATAGTAGGGGAAGGAAGGGGGAGGTAGATAGGGGGAAATTGAAGGGGAAGGAGATGGGGGAAGGAAGGCGGTACGAGATAGGGGTGAAGGAAGGGGGAAGGAGGTGGGACGAAGGAGAGGGGGGATCGAAGGCGGGAAGCAGAGGGCGGAAGGACGGGGAAAGGAGAGTGGAGGGAAGGAAGGGGGAAGGAGATGGGGGAAAGGAGATGTTGGGAAGAAGGGGGAAGGAGATGGGGGAGGAAGGGGGAAGGAGAGGGGGAGGGAGATCGGTGGGAAGAAAGGGGGAAGGAGATGTGGGTTAAGGAATGGGGTAGGAGATGAGGGGGAGAAGGAAGGGGAAGGAGATGGGGGAAGGAAGGCGGTACGAGATAGGGGTGAAGGAAGGGGGAAGGAGATGGGACGATGGAGGGGGGGGATCGAAGGCGGGAAGCAGAGGGCGGAAGGAAGGGGAAAGGAGAGTGGAGGGAAGGAAGGGGGAAGGAGATGGGGGAAAGGAGATGTTGGGAAGAAGGGGGAAGGAGATGGGGGAGGAAGGGGGAAGGAGAGGGGGAGGGAGATCGGTGGGAAGAAAGGGGGAAGGAGATGTGGGTTAAGGAATGGGGTAGGAGATGAGGGGGAGGGAAGGGGGAACGAGATGGGGGTAAGGAAGGGGGAAGGAGATGGGAGGAAGCAGATAGGGGGAAGGAAGGGGGAACGAGATGGGGGAAGGATGGGGAAGGAAGGTGAAAGGAGATGGGGGAAGGAGAGGGGGGAAGGAAGGGGAAGGAGATGTGGGGTAAGGAATGGGGAAGGTGATTGGGGTAGGATGGGGGAAGGAGACGGGGGGAAGGATTGGGGGAAGGAAGGGGGAAGTAGATGGAGGAAGGAGATGGGGGAAGAAAGGGGGACGGAAATGGGGGAAGGATGGGGAAGAAGATGGGGGGAAGGATTGGGAGGAAGGAAGGTGGTAGCAGATGGGGGGAAGCAGTGGGCGGAAGGAAGGGGAAAGGAGAGGGGAGGGAAGGAAGGGGGAAGGAGATGGGGGAAAGGAGATGTTGGGAAGGAAGGGGGAAGGAGAGGGGGAGGGAGATCGGTGGGAAGGAAAGGGGAAGGAGATGGGGGGAAGGAAGGGGGAAGGAGAAAAGGGGGAAGGAAGGGGGAAGGAGATGAGGGAAGGAAGGCGGTCCGAGATAGGGGTGAAGGAAGGGGGAAGGAGATGGGACGAAGGAGAGGGGTGGAATCGAAGGCGGGAAGCAGAGGGCGGAAGGACGGGGAAAGGAGAGGGGAGGGAAGGAAGGGGGAAGGAGATGGGGGGAAGGAGATGTTGGGAAGGAAGGGGGAAGGCGATGGGGGAGGAACGGGAAAGGAGAGGGGGAGGGAGATTGGTGGGAATGAAGAGGGAATGAGATGCGGGAAGGAGATGGGGAAGGGAGATGGGGGGGAAGGAAGTGGGAAGGAGGTAGGGGGAAGGAGATGGGGGAAGGAAGGGGTAAGGAAGGGGGAAGGAGATGTGGGGTAAGGAATGGGGAAGGAGATGTGGGGTAAGGAATGAGGAAGGAGATGAGGGGGAGGGAAGGGGGAACGAGATGGGGGTAAGGAAGGGGGAAGGAGATGGGAGGGAGCAGATAGGGGAAGGAAGGGGGAACGAGATGGGGGAAGGAAGGGGAAGGAAGGGGGAAGGAGATGGGGGAAGGAAAGGGGAAGGAGATAAGGGGAAGGAGATGGGGGAAGGAAGTGAGAAGGTGGTAGGGGGAAGGAGATGGGGGAAGGAAGGGGGAAGGAGATGTGGGGTAAGGAATGGGGAAGGAGATTGGGGTAGGATGGGGGAAGGAGACAGGGGGGAAGGTTTGGCGGAAGGAAGGGGGAAGTAGATGGAGGAAGGAGATGGGGGAAGAAAGGGGGAAGGAGATGGGGGAAGGATGGGGAAGAAGATACGGAGGAAGGATTGGGAGGAAGGAAGGGGGAAGCAGATGGGGGGAAGGAGATGGGGGACGGAAGGGGGAAGGAGATAGCGGGGAAGGAGATTGTGGGGAAGGAAGGTGGGAAGGAGATGTGGAGGAAGGAAGGGGGAAGGGGATGTGGGTAAGGAAGGGGGAAGGAGATGGGTGCAAGCAGATTGGGGGGAAGGAAGGGGGAAGGAGATAGTGGGGAAGGAATGGGGAAGGAGATGGGGGAAGGAATAGAAGGTAGAAGGAGATGTGGGGGTAGGAAGGGGGAAGGAGATGTGGGGTAAGAAAGGCGGAAGGAGATGGGGGGAGCAGATAGGGGGAAGGAAGGGGGAATGAGACGGGGAAGGAGATGGGGGAAGGAGATGGGGAAGGAGATAGCGGGGAAGGAAGGAGGAAGGAGATACGGGGGGAATGAGATGGGGGAAGGAGGGGGGAAGGAGATCGGGGAAGGAGTTGGGGGGAAGGAGATAGGGGTGATGGAGATGGGGGAAGGAAGGGGGAAGGAGATAGGGGGAAGGAGATGGGGGAAGGAGATAGAAGGAAAGGAGGGGAAGGAGATAGGGGGAAGGAGATGAAAGGGGGAAGGAGATGGGGAACGGAAGTGGGAAGGAGATGTGGGAGAAGGAAGGGGGAAGGAGATTAGGGGGAAGGAGATAGGGGAGGAAGGAAGGGGGAAGGAGATGGGGAAGGAGATGGGGAAAGGAGATGGGGGGAAGGAGATGTGGGAAAGAAGGGGGAAGGAGATGTGCGGAGGAGATTGGGGGAGAAGGAAGGCAGAATGAGATAGGGGAGAAGGAGATAGTGGGGAAGGAAGGGGGAAGGAGACAGAGGAGAAGGAGATGGGGAAGGAAGAGGGAAGGAGATCGGGGAAAAGGAGATAGCGGAGAAGGAATGGGTAAGGAGATGGGGAGAAGGAGATGGGGTAACGAAGTGTGAAGGAGATGGGGGAATGAAGGGGGTAGGAGATAGGAGGAAGGAAGGTGGAATGAGATTGGGGAAGGAGATGGGCGGAAGGAAGGGGGAAGGAGATGGGTGGAAGCCGATAGTGTGGAAGGAAGGGGGTAGGAGATAGGGGGAAGGAGATAGGGGTGATGGAAGGGGGAAGGAGATAGCGGGGAAAGAGATGGGGGAAGGAATGGGGTAAGGAGATATGGTGGAAGGAAGGTGGAAGGAGATGGGGGAAGCAGATAGGGGGGAAGGAAGGGGGCAGTAGATGGGGGAAAGGAACGGGGAAGGAGATAGCGGGTGAAGGAGATGGGGGAAGGAAGGGGGAAGGAGACAGGGGGGAAGGAGATTAGCGGGGAAGGAAGCGGGAAGGAGATGTGGGGGAAGGAGATGAGGTGTATGGAAGGGGGAAGGAGATGGGGGAAGGAGATGGGGGGAATGAAGGGGGAAGGAGATAGGTGGGAAGGAGATGGGGTGAAGGAAGGGGGAAGGAGATTTGGGGAAGGAGATGGAGGGAAGCAAGGGCGAAGGAGACAGCAGGGGAAGGAGATTGGCGGAAGGAAGGGGCAGGGAGATGGGGGAAAGGAACAGGAAATGAGATAGGGGAAGGATTGGGGGGAAGGAAGGGGGAAGGATATAGCGGGGGAAGGAGATGGGGGAAGGAGACGGGGGAAGGAGATGGGGGAAGGAAGGGGGAAGGAGATGTGGGGGAAGGAGATGAGGTGTATGTAAGGGGGAAGGAGATGGGGGAAGCTAATGGGGGAAGAAAGGGGGAAGGAGATAGCGGGGGATGGAGATGGGGGAAGGGAGGGGGAAGGAGATGGGGGAAGGAGATGGGGGAAGGAAGGGGGAAGGAGATAGGGAGACGGAGATGGGGTGAAGGAAGGGGGAAGGAGATTTGGTGAAGGAGATAGGGGGGAAGGAAGGGCGAAGGAGATAGCGTGGGAACGAGATGAGTGGAAGGAAGTGGGAAGGTGATTGGTGAAGGAAGGAGGAAGGAGATAGGGGAAAGATTAGGGGTTGAAGGAAACGGGAAGGAGAGGGCGAAAGAAAGGGGGAAGGTGATGGGGGAAGGAAGGGGGAAGGAGATAGGGGGGAAGGAGATGGGGGAAGGAAACGGGAAGGAGATGGGGAAAGAAAAGGGGAAGGAGATGTGGGAAGGAAGGGGGAAGAAGATGATGGGGAAGGAAGGGGGAAGGAGATTGGGGGGAAGGAGATAGGGGCGGAAGGAAGGGGGAAGGAGATGGGGTGAAGGAAGGGGGAAGGAGATAGGGGGAAAGGAGATGGGGGGAAGAAAGGGGGAAGGAAGGGGGGAGGAGATGGGGAAGGAGATGGGGAAGGAAGGGGAAAGGAGATAAGGGGAAGGAAATAGGGGGGAAGGAAGGGGGAATGAGATGGGGGAAGGAGATGGGGGGAAAGGAAACGGGAAGGAGATGGGGACAGAAAGAGATGGGGGGAAGGAAGGGGGAAGGAAATGTGGGGGAAGGAAGGGGGAAGGAGATTGGGGGGAAGGGGATAGGGGAGGAAGGAAGGGGGAAGGAGATGGGGTTAAGGAAGGGGGACGGAGATGGGGGAAGCAGATTGGGGAGAAGGAAGGGGGAAGGAGATGGGGGAATGGAAGGTAGAAGAAGATGTGGGGGAAGGAAGCGGGAAGGAGATGTGGGGTAAGAAAGGGGGAAGGAGATGGGGGAAGCAGATAGGGGGAAGGAAGGGGGAATGAGATGGGGGATGGAGATGGGGGAAGGAGATGGGGAAGAAGATAGTGGGTAAGGAAGGGGGAAGGAGATAGCGGGGAAGGATATGGAGGAAAAGAAGGAGGAAGGAGATGGGCGGAATGAGATGGGGGAAGGAAGGGGGAAGGAGATGGGGAAAGAAAGGGGGAAGGAGATGGGGGACGGAAGGGGGAAGGAGATGTGGGGGAAGGAAGGGGGAAGGAGATGGGGGGAAGGAGATAGTGGAGGAAGGAAGGGTAAAGGAGATGGGGAAGGAGATGGGGGAAGGAGATGGGGGAAAGGAGATGGGGAAGAAAGGGGGAAGGAGATGAAGGAATGAGATGGGGGAAGGAAGGGGGAAGGATATAGCGGGGAAGGATATGGAGGAAAGGAAGGAGGAAGGAGATGGGGGAATGAGATGGGGGAAGGAGATCGGGGAAGGAGATGGGGGTAAGGAGATTGGGGAAGGAAGGGGGAAGGAGATGGGGAAAGAAAGGGGGAAGGAGATTGGGGACGGAAGGGCGAATGAGATGTGGGGGAAGGAAGGGGGAAGGAGATGGGGGGAAGGAGATAGGGGAGGAAGGAAGGGTAAAGGAGATGGGGAAGGAGATGGGGGAAGGAGATGGGGGAAAGGAGATGGGGGGAAGAAAAGGGGAAGGAGATGAAGGAATGAGATGGGGGAAGGAAGGGGCAAGGAGATGTGGTGGAAGGAAGGGGGAAGGAGATTGGGGGGAAGGAGTTAGGGGAGGAAGGAAGAGGGAAGGAGATGGGGGGAGGAAGGCGGAAGGAGATGGGGGGAAGCCGATAGGGTGGAAGGAGTTGGGTAGGAGATAGGGGGAAGGAGATAGCGGGGAAGGAGATAGCGGGGGAAGCAGATGGGGGGAAGGAGATGGGGGGAAGGAAGGGGGAAGGAGATGGGTGAAGAATTAGGGGGGAAGGAAGGAGGAAGAAGATGGGGGGAAGGAGATGGGGGAACGAAGGGGGAAAGAGATAGCGGGGACGGAGATGGGGGAAGGAATAGGGGAAGGAGAGGTGGGGTAAGGAAGGTGGAAGGAGATGGGGGGTAAGGAAGGGGGAAGGAGATGGGGAAGCAGATCGGGGGGGAAGGAGTTGGCGGGAGGAAGGGGAAAGGAGATGGGGAAGGAAGGGGGAAGGAGATGCGGGAAGGTGATGGGGGAAGGAAGGGGGAAGGAGATTGGGGAGAAGGAGATGGAGGAAGGAAGGGGGGAAGGATATAGTAGGGGGAGGAAGGGAGTAGATGGGGAACCGAAGGGGGAAGGAGATGGGGGAAGGAAGGGGGTAGGAGATATGGGTGATGGAAGGTGGAAGGAGGTAGGGGGAAGGAGATGGGGATGGAATGGGGAAGGAGATGGCGAAAGAAGAGGTGGGAAGGTAGGGGGATGGAGATGGGGGTAAGGAAGGGGGACGGAGATGGGGGAAGCAGATTGGGGAGAAGGAAGGGGGAAGGAGATAGTGGGGAAGGAAGGGGGAAGGAGATGGGGGAAGGAGATGGGGGAATGGAAGGTAGAAGAAGATGTGGGGGAAGGAAGCATGAAGGAGATGTGGGGTAAGAAAGGGGGAAGGAGATGGGGGAAGCAGATAGGGGGAAGGAAGGGGGAATGAGATGGGGGATGGAGATGGGGGAAGGAGATGGGGAAGAAGATAGTGGGGAAGGAAGGGGGAAGGAGATAGCGGGGAAGGATATGGAGGAAAGGAAGGAGATGGGGGGAATGAGTTGGGGGAATGTGGGGGGAAGGAGATCGGGGAAGGAGATGGGGGAAGGAGATAGAGGAGATGGAGATGGGGAATTAAGGGGGAAGGAGATGGGGGAAGGAGAGTGGGAAGGAGATAGTGGGGAAAGAAGGGGGAAGGAGATAAGGGAAGAAGATGGGGGAAGGAAGGGGGAAGGAGATAGGGAGAAGGAGATGGGGGAAGGAGATAGGGGAAGGGAGTGTGAAGGAGATAGGGGGAAGGAGATGAGGGAAGGAGATGGGGGGAAGGAAAGGGGAAGGAGATGGGGAAAGAAAGGGGGAAGGAGATGGGGGACGGAAGCGGGAAGATGTGGGAGAAGGAAGGGCGAAGGAGATTGAGGGGAAGGAGATAGGGGAGGAAGGAAGGGGGAAGGAGATTGGGAGAAGGCGATGGGTGAAGGAAAGGGGAAGGAGATGGGGGAAGGAAGGGGGAAGGAGAAAAGGTGGAAGGAAGGTGGAAGGAGATAGGGGGAAGGAGACAGGGGAAGGAAGGGTGAACGAGATAGTGGGGGAAGGAAGGGGGAAGTAGATAGGGGGAAAAGGAAGGGGGAAGGAGATGAGGGAAGGAAGGCGGTCCGAGATAGGGGTGAAGGAAGGGGGAAGGAGATGGGACGAAGGAGAGGGGGGGGGATCGAAGGCGGGAAGCAGAGGGCGGAAGGACGGGGAAAGGAGAAGGGAGGGAAGGAAGGGGGAAGGAGATGGGGGAAAGGAGATGTTGGGAAGGAATGGGGAAGGAGATGGGGGAGGAACGGGGAAGGAGAGGGGGAGGGAGATCGGTGGGAAGGAAGAGGGAAGGACATGTGGGGAAGGAAGGGGGAATGAGATGGGGGAAGGAGATGGGGAAGGGAGATGGGGGAAGGAAGGGGGAACGAGATGGGGGTAAGGAAGGGGGAAGGAGATGGGAGGAAGCAGATGGGGGAAGGAAGGGGGAACGAGATGGGGGGAAGAAGGGGAAGGAACGGGGAAGGAGAGGGGGGAAGGAAAGGGGAAGGAGATAAGGGGTAGGAGATGGGGAGGAAAATGGGGGGAAGGAAGTGGGAAGGAGATGGGGGAAGGAGATGGGGGAAGGAAGGGGGAAGAAGATTGGGGTAGGATGGGGGAAGGAGACAGGGGGGGAAGGATTAGGGGAAGGAAGGGGGAAGTAGATGGAGGAAGGAGATGGGGGAAGAAAGGGGGAAGGAGATGGGGGAAGGATGGGGAAGAAGATACGGGGGAAGGATTGGGAGGAAGGAAGGGGGAAGCAGATGGGGGGAAGGAGATGGGGAAAGAAGGGGGAAGGAGATAGCGGGGAAGGAGATTGTGGGGAAGGAAGCGGGAAGGAGATGTGGAGGAAGGAAGGGGGAAGGGGATGTGGGTAACGAAGGGGGAAGGAGATGGGGTCAAGCAGATTGGGGGGAAAGTAAGGGGGAAGGAGATAGTGGGGAAGGAATGGGGAAGGAGATGGGGGAATAGAAGGTAGAAGGAGATGTAGGGGAAGGAAGGGGGAAGGAGATGTGGGGTAAGAAAGGCGGAAGGAGATGGGGGTAAGGAAGGGGGAATGAGACGGGGGAAGGAGATGGGGGAAGGAGATGGTGAAGGAGATAGTGGGGAAGGAAGGGGGAAGGAGATAGCGGGGAAGGAGATGGAGGGAAGATAGGAGGAAGGAGATACGGGTGGAATGAGATGGGGGAACGAGGGGGGAAGGAGATCGGGGAAGGAGTTGGGGGGAAGGAGATAGGGGAGATAGAGATGGGGAATTAAGGGGAAAGGGGATGGGGGGAAGGAGAGTGGGAAGGTGATAGGGGGGAAGGAAGGGGGAAGGAGATACGGGGAAGGAGATGGGGGAAGGAGATAGGGGGAAGGGAGGGGTGAAGGAGATACGGGGAAGGAGATGGGGGAAGGAGATAGGGGGTAGGGAGGGGGAAGGAGATAGGGGGAAGGAGATGGGGGAAGGAGATGTGGGGGAAGGAAGGGGGATGGAGATTGGGGGGAAGGAGATAGGGGAGGAAGGAAAGGGAAAGGAGATGGGGAAGGAGATGGGGAAAGGAGATCGGGGAAGGAGATGGGGGGAAGAAAGGGGGAAGGAGATGGGGGAAGGAGATAGGGTGGGAAGGAGATGGGGGAAAGAAGGGGGCAGGAGAAGGTCGGAGGAGATAGGGGGAGAAGAAAGGCAGAATGAGATAGTGGAGAAGGAAATAGGGGGAAAGGAAAGGGGAAGGAGATAGGGGAAGAATTAGGGGGGAAGGAAGGGGGAAGGAGATAGCGGGGGAAGGAGATTGGGGAAGGAATGGGGAAGGAGACGGGGGGAAGGAGAATTTGGGAAGGAAGGGGGAAGAAGATGATGGGGAAGGAAGGGGGAAGGAGATTGGGGGGAAGGAGATAGGGGCGGAAGGAAGGGGGAAGGAGATGGGGTGAAGGAAGGGGGAAGGAGATAGGGGGAAAGGAGATGGGGGAAGAAAGGGGGAAGGAAGGGGGGAGGAGATGGGGGAAGGAGATGGGGAAGGAAGGGGAAAGGAGATAGGGGGAAGGAGATGGGGAAGGAAATAGGGGGGAAGGAAGGGGGGATGAGATGGGGGAAGGAGATGGGGGGAAAGGAAACGGGAAGGAGATGGGGACAGAAAGAGATGGGGGGAAGGAAGGGGGAAGGAGATATGGGGGAAGGAAGGTGGAGGGAGATTGGGGGGAAGGGGATAGGGGAGGAAGGAAGGGGGAAGGAGATGGGGTTAAGGAAGGGGGACGGAGATGGGGGAAGCAAATTTGGGAGAAGGAAGGGGGAAGGAGATAGTGGGGAAGGAAGGGGGAAGGAGATGGGGGAAGGAGATGGGGGAATGGAAGGTAGAAGAAGATGTGGGGGAAGGAAGCGGGAAGGAGATTTGGGGTAAGAAAGGGGGAAGGAGATGGGGAAGCAGATAGGGGGAAGGAAGGGGGAATGAGATGGGGGATGGAGATGGGGGAAGGAGATGGGGAAGAAGATAGTGGGTAAGGAAGGGGGAAGGAGATAGCGGGGAAGGATATGGAGGAAAAGAAGGAGGAAGGAGATGGGGGAATGAGATGGGGGAAGGTGGGGGGAAGGAGATCGGGGAAGGAGATGGGGGGAAGGAGATGGGGGAAGGAAGGGGGCAGGAGATGGGGGACGGAAGGGGGAAGGAGATGTGGGGGAAGGAAGGGGGAAGGAGATGGGGAAAGGAGATAGGGGAGGAAGGAAGGGTAAAGGAGATGGGGAAGGAGATGGGGGAAGGAAGGGGGAAGGAGATGGGGAAAGAAAGGGGGAAGGAGATGGGGGACGGAAGGGGGAAGGAGATGTGGGGGAAGGAAGGGGGAAGGAGATGGGGGAACGAGATAGGGGAGGAAGGAAGGGTAAAGGAGATGGGGAAGAAGATGGGGGAAAGGAGATGGGGGAAGAAAGGGGGAAGGAGATGAAGGAATGAGATCGGGGAAGGAAGGGGCAAGGAGATGTGGTGGAAGGAAGGGGGAAGGAGATTGGGGGGAAGGAGTTAGGGGAGGAAGGAAGAGGGAAGGAGATGGGGGAAGGAAGGGGGAAGGAGATGGGGGAAGGAGATGGGGGAGAAAGGGGAAGGAGAGGGGGAGGGAGATAAGTGGGAAGGAAGGGGGACGGAGATGGGGGGAAGGAAGGGGGAATGAGAAAGGGGGAAGGAGATGGGGAAGGGAGATGGGGGAAGGAAATGGGAAGGAGATGGGGGAAGGAGATGTGGGAAGGTAGGGGGAAGGAGATTTGGCGTAAGGAATGGGGAAGGAGATGAGGGGGAGGGAAGTGGGAACGAGATGGGGGTAAGGAAGGGGGAAGGAGATTGGGGGAAGCAGATAGGGTGAAGGAAAGGGGAAGGAGATGGGGAAGGATGTGGGAAGGAGACAGGGTGGAAGGATTGGGGGAAGGAAGGGGGAAGGAGATGGGGGAAGGAGATGGGGGGTAAGGAATGGGGAAGGAGATGGGGGAAGGATGTGGGAAGGAGACAGGGTGGAAGGATTGGGGGAAGGAAGGGGGAAGGAGATGGGGGAAGGAGATGGGGGAAGGAAGGGGGAAGGAGATGGGGGAAGGAAGGGGGAGGAGATAGCGGGGGAAGGATATGTAGGGGAAGGAAGGGGAAGCGATGTAGGGTAAGGAAGGGCGAAGGAGATGGGGGAAAGCAGATAGGGGGAAGGAAAGGGGAAGGAAATAGTGGGAGAAGGTGATGGGGGAAAGGAAGGGGAGAGGAGATAGGGGGGAATGAGATGCCTGAAGGAGATAAGGGAGAAGGAGATGGGTGGCAAGGAAGGGGGAAGGATATGGGGGGGCAGGAAGGGGGAAGGCGATGGAGGAAGGAAGGGGGAAGGAGATGGGGGAAGGAGATAGGGGAAGGAGATGGGGGAAGGAGATAGGGGAAAGGTGATGTGGGTAGGAAGGGGGAAGGAGATGGGGAAGGAGATAGTGGGGGGAGAAAGGGGGAAGGAGATGGGGAAGGTGATGGGGAAGGAAGGGGGAAGGAAATAGGGGAGAAGGAGATGGGGGGACGGAAGGGGGACAGAGATGGGGGAAGGAGTTGAGCGGAGGGAAGGGGGAAGGTGATAGGGGGGAAGGAGATGGGGTGAAGGAAGGGGGAAGGAGATGGTGGAAAGGAGATGGGGGAAGGAAGGGAGTAGGAGATAGGGGGACGGAGATGGGGGATGGAATGGGGAAGGAGATGGGGGATGGACAGGGGGGAAGGAAGAGGAAGGAGATAGGGGGAAGGAGATGGGGGGATGGAAGGGGGAAGGAGATGGGGGAAGGAGTTGTGCGGAAGGAAGGGGGAAGGAGATGGGGGGAAGAAGATGGGGGTGAAGGAAGGGGGAACGAGATAGTGGAAAGGAGATGGGGGAAGGAAGGGGGAAGGAGATGGTGGAAGGAGATGGGGGAAGAAAGGGGTAAGGAGAAAGGGGGGAAGGAAGGGGGAAGGAGATCGGGGGAAGGAGACGGGGGAAGGAAGGGGGAACGAGATAGTGGAGGAAGGAAGGGGGAAGTAGATAGGGGGAGAAGGAAGGGGAAGGAGATGGGGGTAAGGAAGGGGAAAGGAGTAAGTGGGAAGGAAGGGGGAACGATATAGTGGGGAAAGGAAGGGGGAAGTAGATAGGGGAGAAGGAAGGGGAAGGAGATGGGGGAAGGAAGGCGGTACGAGATAGGGGTGAAGGAAGGAGGAAGAAGATGGGACGAATGAGAGGGGGGATCGAAGGCGGAAGCAGAGGGTGGAAGGAAGGGGAAAGGAGAGTGGAGGGAAGGAAGGGGGAAGGAGATGGGGGAAAGGAGATGTTGGGAAGGAAGGGGGAAGGAGATGGTCGAGGAAGGGGGAAGGATAGGGGAGGGAGATCGGTGGGAAGGAAGGGGGAAGGAGATGTGATGGAAGGAAGGGTGAAGTAGATAGGGGGAGAAGGAAGGGGAAGGAGATGGGGGAAGGAAGGCGGTACGAGATAGGGGTGAAGGAAGGGGGAAGAAGATGTGACGAAGGATGGGGGGGCTCGACGGCGGGAAGCAGAGGGCGGAAGGAAGGGGAAAGAAGAGGGGAGGGACGGAAGGGGGAAGGAGATGGGGGAAAGGAGATGTTGGGAAGGAAGGGGGAAGGAGATGGGGGAGGAACGGGGAAGGAGAGGGGAGGGAGATCGGTGGGAATGAAGAGGGAAGGAGATGTGGGGAAGGAAGGGGGAATGGGATGGGGGAAGGAGATGGGGAAGGGAGATGGGGGGATGAAGGGGGAAGGAGATAGGTGGGAAGGAGATGGGGTGAAGGAAGGGGGAAGGAGATTTGGGGAAGGAGATGGAGGGAAGGAAGGGCGAAGGAGACAGCAGGGGAAGGAGATTGGCGGAAGGAAGGGGCAGGGAGATGGGGGAAAGGAACAGGAAAGGAGATAGGGGAAGGATTAGGGGGGAAGGAAGGGGGAAGGATACAGCGGGGAAGGATATGGAGGAAAGGAAGGAGGAAGGAGTTGGGCGGAATGAGATGGGGGAAGGTGGCGGGAAGGAGATCGGGGAAGGAGATGGGGGGAAGGAGATGGGGGAAGGAAGGGGGAAGGAGATGGGGAAAGAAAGGGGGAAGGAGATGGGGGACGGAAGGGGGAAGGAGATGTGGGGGAAGGAAGGGGGAAGGAGATGGGGGGAAGGAGATAGGGGAGGAAGGAAGGGTAAAGGAGATGGGGAAGGAGATGGGGGAAGGAGATGGGGGAAAGGAGATGGAGGAAGAAAGGGGGAAGGAGATGAAGGAATGAGATGTGGGAAGGAAGGGGGAAGGATATAGCGGGGAAGGATATGGAGGAAAGGAAGGAGGAAGGAGATGGGGGGAATGAGATTGGGGAAGGTGGGGGGAAGGAGATCGGGGAAGGAGATGGGGGGAAGGAGATTGGGGAAGGAAGGGGGAAGGAGATGGGGAAAGAAAGGGGGAAGGAGATTGGGGACGGAAGGGCGAATGAGATGTGGGGTTAAGAAGGGGGAAGGAGATGGGGGGAAGGAGATGGGGAGGAAGGAAGGGTAAAGGAGATGGGGAAGGAGATGGGGGAAGGAGATGGGGGAAAGGAGATGGGGGGAAGAAAGGGGGAAGGAGATGAAGGAATGAGATGGGGGAAGGAAGGGGCAAGGAGATGGGGGGAAGCCGATAGGGTGGAAGGAGGTGGGTAGGAGATAGGGGGAAGGAGATAGCGGGGAAGGAGATAGCGGGGGAAGCAGATGGGGGGAAGGAGATGGGGGGAAGGAAGGGGGAAGGAGATGGGTGAAGAATTAGGGGGGAAGGAAGGAGGAAGAAGATGGGGGAAGGAGATGGGGGAACGAAGGGGGAAAGAGATAGCGGGGAAGGAGATGGGGGAAGGAATAGGGGAAGGAGATGTGGGGTAAGGAAGGTGGAAGGAGATGGGGGGTAAGGAAGGGGGAAGGAGATGGGGAAGCAGATCGGGGGGGAAGGAGTTGGGGGGAGGAAGGGGAAAGGAGATGGGGAAGGAAGGGGGAAGGAGATGCGGGAAGGTGATGGGGGAAGGAAGGGGGAAGGAGATTGGGGAGAAGGAGATGGAGGAAGGAAGGGGGGAAGGATATAGTAGGGGGAGGAAGGGAGTAGATGGGGAACCGAAGGGGGAAGGAGATGGGGGAAGGAAGGGGGTAGGAGATATGGGTGAAGGAAGGTGGAAGGAGATAGGGGTAAGGAGATGGGGATGGAATGGGGAAGGAGATGGCGAAAGAAGAGGTGGGAAGGTAGGGGGATGGAGATGGGGGTAAGGAAGGGGGACGGAGATGGGGGAAGCAGATTGGGGAGAAGGGAGGGGGAAGTAGATAGTGGGGAAGGAAGGGGGAAGGAGATGGGGGAAGGAGATGGGGGAATGGAAGGTAGAAGAAGATGTGGGGGAAGGAAGCATGAAGGAGATGTGGGGTAAGAAAGGGGTAAGGAGATGGGGGAAGCAGATAGGGGGAAGGAAGGGGGAATGAGATGGGGGATGGAGATGGGGGAAGGAGATGGGGAAGAAGATAGTGGGGAAGGAAGGGGGAAGGAGATAGCGGGGAAGGATATGGAGGAAAGGAAGGAGATGGGGGAATGAGATGGGGGAATGTGGGGGGAAGGAGATCAGGGAAGGAGATGGGGGAAGGAGATAGAGGAGATGGAGATGGGGAATTAAGGGGGAAGGAGATGGGGGAAGGAGAGTGGGAAGGAGATAGTGGGGAAAGAAGGGGGAAGGAGATAAGGGAAGGAGATGGGGGAAGGAAGGGGGAAGGAGATAGGGAGAAGGAGATGGGGGAAGGAGATAGGGGAAGGGAGTGTGAAGGAGATAGGGGGAAGGAGATGAGGGAAGGAGATGGGGGGAAGGAAAGGGGAAGGAGATGGGGAAAGAAAGGGGGAAGGAGATGGGGGACGGAAGCGGGAAGATGTGGGAGAAGGAAGGGCGAAGGAGATTGAGGGGAAGGAGATAGGGGAGGAAGGAAGGGGGAAGGAGATTGGGAGAAGGCGATGGGTGAAGGAAAGGGGAAGGAGATGGGGGAAGGAAGGGGGAAGGAGAAAAGGTGGAAGGAATGTGGAAGGAGATAGGGGGAAGGAGACAGGGGAAGGAAGGGTGAACGAGATAGTGGGGGAAGGAAGGGGGAAGTAGATAGGGGGAAAAGGAAGGGGGAAGGAGATGAGGGAAGGAAGGCGGTCCGAGATAGGGGTGAAGGAAGGGGGAAGGAGATGGGACGAAGGAGAGGGGGGGGGGGATCGAAGGCGGGAAGCAGAGGGCGGAAGGACGGGGAAAGGAGAGGGGAGGGAAGGAAGGGGGAAGGAGATGGGGGAAAGGAGATGTTGGGAAGGAAGGGGGAAGGAGATGGGGGAGGAACGGGGAAGGAGAGGGGGAGGGAGATCGGTGGGAAGGAAGAGGGAAGGACATGTGGGGAAGGAAGGGGGAATGAGATGGGGGAAGGAGATGGGGAAGGGAGATGGGGGAAGAAAGGGGGAACGAGATGGGGGTAAGGAAGAGGGAAGGAGATGGGAGGAAGCAGATGGGGGAAGGAAGGGGGAACGAGATGGGGGGAAGAAGGGGAAGGAAGGGGGAAGGAGAGGGGGGAAGGAAAGGGGAAGGAGATAAGGGGTAGGAGATGGGGAGGAAAATGGGGGGAAGGAAGTGGGAAGGAGATGGGGGAAGGAGATGGGGGAAGGAAGGGGGAAGAAGATTGGGGTAGGATGGGGGAAGGAGACAGGGGGGGTAGGATTGGGGGAAGGAAGGGGGAAGTAGATGGAGGAAGGAGATGGGGGAAGAAAGGGGGAAGGAGATGGGGGAAGGATGGGGAAGAAGATACGGGGGAAGGATTGGGAGGAAGGAAGGGGGAAGCAGATGGGGGAAGGAGATGGGGGAAAGAAGGGGGAAGGAGATAGCGGGGAAGGAGATTGTGGGGAAGGAAGGGGGAAGGAGATGTGGAGGAAGGAAGGGGGAAGGGGATGTGGGTAACGAAGGGGGAAGGAGATGGGGTCAAGCAGATTGGGGGGAAAGGAAGGGGGAAGGAGATAGTGGGGAAGGAATGGGGAAGGAGATGTGGGGTAAGAAAGGCGGAAGGAGATGGGGGTAAGGAAGGGGGAATGAGACGGGGGAAGGAGATGGGGGAAGGAGATGGTGAAGGAGATAGTGGGGAAGGAAGGGGGAAGGAGATAGCGGGGAAGGAGATGGAGGGAAGATAGGAGGAAGGAGATACGGGTGGAATGAGATGGGGGAACGAGGTGGGAAGGAGATCGGGGAAGGAGTTGGGGGAAGGAGATAGGGGAGATGGAGATGGGGAATTAAGGGGGAAGGGGATGGGGGGAAGGAGAGTGGGAAGGTGATAGGGGGGAAGGAAGGGGGAAGGAGATACGGGGAAGGAGATGGGGGAAGGAGATAGGGGGAAGGGAGGGGGGAAGGAGATACGGGGAAGGAGATGGGGGAAGGAGATAGGGGGTAGGGAGTTGGAAGGAGATGGGGGGAAGGAGATGAGGGAAGGAGATGTGGGGGAAGGAAGGGGGATGGAGATTGGGGGGAAGGAGATAGGGGAGGAAGGAAAGGGAAAGGAGATGGGGAAGGAGATGGGGAAAGGAGATCGGGGAAGGAGATGGGGGGAAGAAAGGGGGAAGGAGATGGGGGAAGGAGATAGGGTGGGAAGGAGATGGGGGAAAGAAGGGGGCAGGAGATGGTCGGAGGAGATAGGGGGAGAAGAAAGGCAGAATGAGATTGGGGAGAAGGAAATAGGGGGAAAGGAAAGGGGAAGGAGATAGGGGAAGAATTAGGGGGGAAGGAAGGGGGAAGGAGATAGCGGGGGAAGGAGATTGGGGAAGGAATGGGGAAGGAGACGGGGGGAAGGAGAATTTGGGAAGGAAGTGGGAAGGAGATGTGGGAGAAGGAGATGAGGTGTATGGAAGGGGGAAGGAGATAGCAGGAGATGGAGATGGGGGAAGGTAGGGGGAAGGAGATGGGGGAAGGAGATGGGGGGAAAGAAGGGGGAAGGAGATGGGAGGAAGCAGATGGGGGAAGGAAGGGGGAACGAGATGGGGGAAAGAAGGGGAAGGAAGGGGGAAGGAGAGGGGGGAAGGAAAGGGGAAGGAGATAAGGGGTAGGAGATGGGGAGGAAGATGGGGGGAAGGAAGTGGGAAGGATATAGGGGGAAGGAGATGGAGGAAGGAAGGGGGAAGGAGATTGGGGTAGGATGGGGGAAGGAGACAGGGGGGGAAGGATTGGGGGAAGGAAGGGGGAAGTAGATGGAGGAAGGAGATGGGGGAAGAAAGGGGGAAGGAGATGGGGGAAGGATGGGGAAGAAGATACGGGGGAAGGATTGGGAGGAAGGAAGGGGGAAGCAGATGGGGGGAGGAGATGGGGGAAAGAAGGGGGAAGGAGATAGCGGGGAAGGAGATTGTGGGGAAGGAAGGGGGAAGGAGATGTGGAGGAAGGAAGGGGGAAGGGGATGTGGGTAACGAAGGGGGAAGGAGATGGGGTCAAGCAGATTGGGGGAAAGGAAGGGGGAAGGAGATAGTGGGGAAGGAATGGGGAAGGAGATGGGGGAATAGAAGGTAGAAGGAGATGTTGGGGAAGGAAGGGGGAAGGAGATGTGGGGTAAGAAAGGCGGAAGGAGATGGGGGTAAGGAAGGGGGAATGAGACGGGGGAAGGAGATGGGGGAAGGAGATGGTGAAGGAGATAGTGGGGAAGGAAGGGGGAAGGAGATAGCGGGGAAGGAGATGGAGGGAAGATAGGAGGAAGGAGATACGGGTGGAATGAGATGGGGGAACGAGGGGGGAAGGAGATCGGGGAAGGAGTTGGGGGGAAGGAGATAGGGGAGATGGAGATGGGGAATTAAGGGGGAAGGGGATGGGGGAAGGAGAGTGGGAAGGAGATAGGGGGGAAGGAAGGGGGAAGGAGATACGGGGAAGGAGATGGGGGAAGGAGATAGGGGGAAGGGAGGGGGGAAGGAGATACGGGGAAGAAGATGGGGGAAGGAGGTGGGGGTAGGGAGGGGGAAGGAGATAGGGGGAAGGAGATGAGGGAAGGAGATGTGGGGGAAGGAAGGGGGATGGAGATTGGGGGAAGGAGATAGGGGAGGAAGGAAAGGGAAAGGAGATGGGGAAGGAGATGGGGAAAGGAGATCGGGGAAGGAGATGGGGGGAAGAAAGGGGGAAGGAGATGGGGGAAGGAGATAGGGTGGGAAGGAGATGGGGGAAAGAAGGGGGCAGGAGATGGTCGGAGGAGATATGGGGAGAAGAAAGGCAGAATGAGATAGGGGAGAAGGAAATAGGGGGAAAGGAAAGGGGAAGGAGATAGGGGAAGAATTAGGGGGGAAGGAAGGGGGAAGGAGATAGCGGGGGAAGGAGATGGGGGAAGGAATGGGGAAGGAGACGGGGGGAAGGAGATTTTGGGAAGGAAGTGGGAAGGAGATGTGGGGGAAGGAGATGAGGGGTATAGAAGGGGGAAGGAGATGGGGGAAGCAGATGGGGGAAGGAAGGGGGAAGGAGATAGCAGGAGATGGAGATGGGGGAAGGTAGTGGGGAAGGAGATGGGGGAAGGAGATGGGGGGAAAGAAGGGGGAAGGAGATGGGGGGAAGGAGATGGCGTGAAGGAAGGGGGAAGGAGATTTGGGGAAGGAGATGGGGGAAGGAAGGGCGAAGGAGATAGCACAGGAACGATATGAGCGGAAGGAAGTGGGAAGGTGTTTGCTGAAGGAAGGGGGAAGAAGTTCGGGGAAGGATTGAGGGGTAAGGAAACGGGAAGGAGATGGGGAAAGAAAGGGGGAAAGGAGATGCGGGAAGGAAGGGGGAAGGAGATGGGGGGAAGGAGATGGGAGATGGAAACGGGAAGGAGATGGGGGAAGAAATGGGGAAGGAGATGGGGGAAGGAAGGGGGAAGGAGATGTTGGGGAAGGAAAGGGGAAGGAGATTGGGGGGAAGGAGATGGGGCGGAAGGAAGGGGGAAGGAGATGGGGGAAGGAAGGGGGAAGGAGATAGGGGAAAGGAGATGGGGAAGAAAGGGGGAAGGAAGGGGGAAGGAGATGGGGGGAAGGAGATGGGGACGGAAGGGGGAAGGAGATAGGGGGAAGGAGATGGGGAAGGAGATAGGGGGAAGGAAGGGGGAAGGAGATAGGGGGAAGGAGAAGGGGGGAAGGAACCGGGAAGGAGATGGGGACAGAAAGAGATGGGGGAAGGAAGGGGGAAGCAGATGTGGGGGAAGGAAGGGGGTTGGAGATAAGGGGAACGAGATAGGGGTGAAGGAAGGGGGAATGAAATAGCGGGGAAAGAGATGGGGGAAGGAATGGGGGAAGGAGAAGTGGGGGAAGGAAGGTGGAAGGAGATGGGGGTAAGAAAGGGGGATAGAGTTGGGGGAAGCAGATAGGGGGGAATGAAGGGGGAAGGAGATAGGGGAAAGGAACCGGGAAGGAGATAGCGGGGGAAGGAAATGGGTGAAGGAGACAGGGGGGAAGGAGATTGGGGGGAAAGGAAGGGGGAAGGAGATGTGGGGGAAGGAGATGAGGTGTATGGAAGGGGGAAGGAGATGGGGGAACGAAGGGGGAAGGAGATAGGGGGAAGGAGATGGGGTGAAGGAAGGGGAAGGGGATTTGCGGAAGGAGATAGGGGAAGGAAGGGGGAAGGAGATAGTGGGGGATGGCGATTGGCCGAAGGAAGGGGGAAGGAGATGGGGGAAAGGAACGGGGAAGGAGATGGGGGGAAGGAGATGGGGGGAAGGAAGGGGAAAGGAGACAGGGAGGAAGGAGATTGGGGGGGAAGGAAGGGGGAAGGAGATGTGGGGGAAGGAGATGAGGTGTATGGAAGGGGGAAGGAGATGGGGGAAGCAGATGGGGGGAAGGAAGAGGGAAGGAGTTAGCTGGAGATAGAGATGGGGGGAAGGGAGGGAGAAGGAGATGAGGGAAGGAGATGTGGGGCAAGGAAGGGGGATGGAGATTGGGGGGAAGGAGATAGGGGAGGAAGGAAAGGGAAAGGAGATGGGGAAGGAGATGGGGAAAGGAGATCGGGGAAGGAGATGGGGGGAAGAAAGGGGGAAGGAGATGGGGGAAGGAGATAGGGTGGGAAGGAGATGGGGGAAAGAAGGGGGCAGGAGATGGTCGGAGGAGATGGGGGAGAAGAAAGGCAGAATGAGATAGGGGAGAAGGAAATAGGGGGAAAGGAAAGGGGAAGGAGATAGGGGAAGAATTAGGGGGGAAGGAAGGGGGAAGGAGATAGCGGGGGAAGGAGATTGGGGAAGGAATGGGGAAGGAGACGGGGGGAAGGAGATTTTGGGAAGGAAGTGGAAAGGAGATGTGGGGGAAGGAGATGAGGTGTATGGAAGGGGGAAGGAGATGGGGGAAGCAGATGGGGGAAGGAAGGGGGAAGGAGATAGCAGGAGATGGAGATGGGGGAAGGTAGGGGGAAGGAGATGGGGGAAGGAGATGGGGTGAAGGAAGAGGGAAGGAGATTTGGGGAAGGAGATGGGGGAAGGAAGGGCGAAGGAGATAGCACAGGAACGATATGAGCGGAAGGAAGTGGGAAGGTGATTGGTGAAGGAAGGGGGAAGAAGTTAGGGGAAGGATTGAGGGGTAAGGAAACGGGAAGGAGATGGGGAAAGAAAGGGGGAAAGGAGATGCGGGAAGGAAGGGGGAAGGAGATAGGGGGGAAGGAGATGGGGGATGGAAACGGGAAGGAGATGGGGGAAGAAATGGGGAAGGAGATGGGGGAAGGAAGGGGGAAGGAGATGTTGGGGAAGGAAAGGAGAAGGAGATGGGGGGAAGGAAGTGGGAAGTAGATAGGGGAAAGGAGATGGGGAAGAAAGGGGGAAGGAAGGGGGAAGGAGATGGGGGAAGGAGATGGGGACGGAAGGGGGAAGGAGATAGGGGGAAGGAGATTGGGAAAGAGATAGGGGGAAGGAAGGGGGAAGGAGATAGGGGGAAGGAGAAGGGGGAAGGAAACGGGAAGGAGATGGGGACAGAAAGAGATGGGGGAAGGAAGGGGGAAGGAGATGTGGGGGAAGGAAGGGGGAAGGAGATTGAGGGTAATGCGATAGGGGAGGAAGGAAGGGGGAAGGAGATTTGGGTAAGGAAGGGGGAAGGAGATGGGGGAAGAAGATTGGGGGGAAGGAATGGGGAAGGAGATAGTGGGGAAGGAAGGGGGAAGGAGATGGGGGGAAGGAGATGGGGGAATGGAAGGTAGAAGAAGAAGTGGGGGAAGGAAGCATGAAGGAGATGTGGGCTAAGAAAGGGGGAAGTAGATGTGGGGTAAGAAACGGGGAAGGAGATGGGGGAAGCAGATAGGGGGAAGGAAGGGGGAATGAGATGGGAGATGGAGATGGGAGAAGGAGATGGGGAAGGAGATAGTGGGGAAAGAAGGGGGAAGGAGATAGCGGGGAAGGATATGGAGGGAGGAAGGAGGAAGGAGATGGGGGGAATGAGATGGGGAAGGAGGGGGGTAAAGGAACGGGGAAGGAGATCGCGGGTGAAGGAGATGGGGGGAAGGAAGGGGGAAGGAGATGGGGGAAGGAGATAGGGGGGAATGAAAGGGGAAGGAGATGGGGAAAGAAAGGGGGAAGGAGATGGGGGACGGAAGGGGGAAGGAGATGTGGGGGAAGGAAGGGGGAAGGTGATTTGCGGGGGAGTTAGGGGAGGAAGGAAGGGGGAAGGAGATGGGGAAGGAGATGGGGGAAGGAGATGGGGGAAGGAGATGTGGGAAGGAAGGGGGAAGGAGATAGGGTGGGAAAGAGATGGGGGAAAGAAGGGGGAAGGAGATAGGGGAGGAGATAGGGGAGGAGATAGGGGAGAAGGAGATGGGGGAAGGAAGAGGGAAGCAGATCGGGGAAAAGGAGATAGCGGGGAAGGAATGGGGAAGGAGATAGCGGAGAAGGAGATGATGGTAACGAAGGGTGAAGGAGATGGGGAAAGAAGGGGGAAGGAGATAGGAGGAAGGAAGAGGGAACGAAATAGGGAAGGAGGTGGGGTGAAGGATAGGGAACGAAATAGGGAAGGAGATAGGGGGGAAGGAAGGGGGAAGGAGATGGGGGGAAGCCGATAGGGTGGAAGGAAGGGGGTTGGAGATAAGGGGAACGAGATAGGGGTGAAGGAAGGGGGAATGAGATAGCGGGGAAAGAGATGGGGGAAGGAATGGGGTAAGGAGAAGTGGGGGAAGGAAGGTGGAAGGAGATGGGGGTAAGGAAGGGGGATGGAGTTGGGGGAAGCAGATAGGGGGGAATGAAGGGGGAAGGAGATAGGGGAAAGGAACCGGGAAGGAGATAGCGGGGGGGGGAGATGGGGGAAGGAGACAGGGGGGAAGGAGATTGGGGGGGAAGGAAGGGGGAAGGAGATGTGGGGGAAGGAGATGAGGTGTATGGAAGGGGGAAGGAGATGGGGGAAGGAAGGGGGAAGGAGATAGGGGGAAGGAGATGGGGTGAAGGAAGGGGGAAGGGGATTTGCGGAACGAGATGGGGGGAAGGAAGGGGGAAGGAGATAGCGGAGGATGGCGATTGGCGGAAGGAAGGGGGTAGGAGATGGGGGAAAGGAACGGGGAAGGAGATGGGGGAAGGAGATGGGGGGAAGGAAGGGGAAAGGAGACAGGGAGGAAGGAGATTGGGGGGGAAGGAAGGGGGAAGGAGATGTGGGGGAAGGAGATGAGGTGTATGGAAGGGGGAAGGAGATTGGGGAAGCAGATGGGGGGAAGGAAGAGGGAAGGAGTTAGCTGGAGATAGAAATAGGGGGAAGGGAGGGAGAAGGAGATGGGGGAAGGAGATGGGGGAAGGAAGGGGGAAGGAGATAGGGGGAAGGAGATGGGGTGAAGGAAGTGGGAAGGAGATTTGGGGAAGGAGAAAGGGGGGAAGGAAGGGCGAAGGAGATAGCGGGGGAAGGAGATGGGTGGAAGGAAGGGGGAAGGAGATGGGGGGAAGGAGATTGGGTGAAGGAAGTGGGAAGGCGATTTGGGGAAGGAGAAAGGGGGGAAGGAAGGGCGAAGGAGATAGCGGGGGAAGGAGATGGGTGGAAGGAAGGGGGAAGGAGATGGGGGAAGGAAGGGGGAAGGAGATAGGGGAAGGATTAGGGGGGAAGGAAGGGGGAAGGAGATGGGGGTAAGGAAGGGGGAAGGAGTTGGGGGAAAGGAACGGGGAAGGAGATAGCGGGGGAAGGAGATGGGGGAAGGAAGGAGGAAGGAGATAGGGTGGGAAGGAGATGGGGGACAGAAGGGGGAAGGATATAGGGAGGTGGAGATAGAGGGAGAAGGAAGACGGATTGAGATAGGGGAGAAGGAGATAGTGGGGAAGGAAGGGGGAATGAGACAGGGGAGAAGGAGATAGGGGGGAAGGAAGAGGGAAGCAGATCAGGGAAAAGGAGATAGCCGGGAAGGAGATAGGGGAGAAGGAGACGGTGGTAACGAAGGGTGAAGGAGATGGGGGAAGGAAGGGGGAAGGAGATTGGAGGAAGGAAGGGGGAATGAGATAGGGGAAAGAGCTGGGGTGAAGGATAGGGAAGGAGATGGGGTAGGAGATGGGGGGAAGGAAGGGGGAAGGAGATGGGGCGGAGATGGGGGGGAAGTACATAAGGAGAAGGAGATAGGGGGCAGGAAGGGGGAAGGAGATGGGGGGAAGCCGATAGGGTGGAAGGAAGGGGTAGGAGATAAGGGGAACGAGATAGGGGTGAAGGAAGGGGGGATGAGATAGCGGAGAAAGAGATGGGGGAAGGAATGGGGTAAGCAGATGTGGGGGAAGGAAGGTGGAAGGAGATGGAGGTAAGGAAGGGGGAAGGAGTTGGGGGCAGCAGATAGGGGGGAATGAAGGGGGAAGGAGATAGGGGAAAGCAACGGGGAAGGAGATAGCGGGTGAAGGAGATGGGGGGAAAGAAGGGGGAAGGAGACGGGGGAAGGAGATTGGGGGGAAGGAAGGGGGAAGGAGATGTGGGGGAAGGAGATGAGGTGTATGGAAGGGGGAAGGAGATGGGGGGAAGGAAGGGGGAAGGAGATGGGGGAAGGAGATGGGGTGAAGGAAGGGGGAAGGAGATTTGCGGAAGGAGATGGGGGGAAGGAAGGGCGAAATAGATAGCTGGGGAATGGCGATTGGCGGAAGCAAGGGGGAAGGAGATGGGGGAAAGGAACGGGGAAGGAGATAGCGGGGGAAGGAGATGGGGGAAGGAAGGGGAAAGGAGACAGAGAGGAAGGAGATTGGGGGAAGGAAGGGGGAAGGAGATGGGGGAAGCAGATGGGGGGAAGGAAGGGGGAAGGAGTTAGCGGGGGATGGAGATGAGGGGAACGGAGGGGGAAGGAGATGGGGGAAGGATATGGGGGGTAGGAAGGGGGAAGGAGGTAGGGGGAAGGAATGGGGAAGGAGATAGTGGGGAAGGAAGGGGGAAGGAGATAGCGGGGAAGGAGATGGAGGGAAGGAAGGAGGAAGGAGATCGGGGGGATGAGATGGGGGAAGGAGTGGGGAAGGAGATCGGGGAAGGAGATGGGGGAAGGAGATGGGGAGAAGGAGATGGGGGAATTAAGGGGGAAGGAGATGGGGGAAGGAGATGGGGGAAGGAGATAGGGGAAGGAAGGGGGAAGGAGATAGGTGAAGGAGATGTGGGGAAGGAGATGGGGGAAGGAAAGGGAAAGGAGATGGGGAAGGAGATGGGGAAAGGAGATCGGGGAAGGAGATGGGGGGAAGAAAGGGGGAAGGAGATGGGGGAAGGAGATAGGGTGGGAAGGAGATGGGGGAAAGAAGGGGGCAGGAGATGGTCGGAGGAGATAGGGGGAGAAGAAAGGCAGAATGAGATAGGGGAGAAGGAAATAGGGGGAAAGGAAAGGGGAAGGAGATAGGGGAAGAATTAGGGGGGAAGGAAGGGGGAAGGAGATAGCGGGGGAAGGAGATGGGGGAAGGAATGGGGAAGGAGACGGGGGGAAGGAGATTTTGGGAAGGAAGTGGGAAGGAGATGTGGGGGAAGGAGATGAGGTGTATGGAAGGGGGAAGGAGATAGGGGAAGCAGATGGGGGAAGGAAGGGAGAAGGAGATAGAAGGAGATGGAGATGGGGGAAGGTAGGGGGAAGGAGATGGGGGAAGGAGATGGGGGGAAAGAAGGGGGAAGGAGATGGGGGGAAGGAGATGGGGTGAAGGAAGGGGGAAGGAGATTTGGGGAAGGAGATGGGGGAAGGAAGGGCAAAGGAGATAGCACAGGAACGATATGAGCGGAAGGAAGTGGGAAGGTGATTGCTGAAGGAAGGGGGAAGAAGTTAGGGGAAGGATTGAGGGGTAAGGAAACGGGAAGGAGATGGGGAAAGAAAGGGGGAAAGGAGATGTGGGAAGGAAGGGGGAAGGAGATGGGGGGAAAGGAGATGGGGGATGGAAACGGGAAGGAGATGGGGGAAGAAATGGGGAAGGAGATGGGGGAAGGAAGGGGGAAGGAGATGTTGGGGAAGGAAAGGGGAAGGAGATTGGGGGGAAGGAGATGGGGCGGAAGGAAGGGGGAAGGAGATGGGGGGAAGGAAGGGGGAAGGAGATAGGGGAAAGGAGATGGGGAAGAAAGGGGGAAGGAAGGGGGAAGGAGATGGGGGGAAGGAGATGGGGACGGAAGGGGGAATGAGATAGGGGGAAGGAGATGGGGAAGGAGATGGGGGAAGGAAGGGGGAAGGAGATAGGGGGAAGGAGAAGGGGGGAAGGAAACGGGAAGGAGATGGGGACAGAAAGAGATGGGGGAAGGAAGGGGGAAGGAGATGTGGGGGAAGGAAGGGGGTTGGAGATAAGGGGAACGAGATAGGGGTGAAGGAAGGGGGAATGAGATAGCGGGGAAAGAGATGGGGGAAGGAATGGGGTAAGGAGAAGTGGGGGAAGGAAGGTGGAAGTTGATGGGGGTAAGGAAGGGGGATGGAGTTGGGGGAAGCAGATAGGGGGGAATGAAGGGGGAAGGAGATAGGGGAAAGGAACCGGGAAGGAGATAGCGGGGGAAGGAGATGGGTGAAGGAGACAGGGGGGAAGGAGATTGGGGGGGAAGGAAGGGGGAAGGAGATGTGGGGGAAGGAGATGAGGTGTATGGAAGGGGGAAGGAGATGGGGGAAGGAAGGGGGAAGGAGATAGGGGGAAGGAGATGGGGTGAAGGAAGGGGGAAGGGGATTTGCGGAAGGAGATGGGGGAAGCAAATGGGGGAAGGAAGAGGGAAGGAGTTAGCTGGAGATAGAGATGGGGGGAAGGGAGGGAGAAGGAGATGAGGGAAGGAGATGTGGGGGAAGGAAGGGGGATGGAGATTGGGGGGAAGGAGATAGGGGAGGAAGGAAAGGGAAAGGAGATGGGGAAGGAGATGGGGAAAGGAGATCGGGGAAGGAGATGGGGGGAAGAAAGGGGGAAGGAGATGGGGGAAGGAGATAGGGTGGGAAGGAGATGGGGGAAAGAAGGGGGCAGGAGATGGTCGGAGGAGATGGGGGAGAAGAAAGGCAGAATGAGATAGGGGAGAAGGAAATAGGGGGAAAGGAAAGGGGAAGGAGATAGGGGAAGAATTAGGGGGGAAGGAAGGGGGAAGGAGATAGCGGGGGAAGGAGATTGGGGAAGGAATGGGGAAGGAGACGGGGGGAAGGAGATTTTGGGAAGGAAGTGGAAAGGAGATGTGGGGGAAGGAGATGAGGTGTATGGAAGGGGGAAGGAGATGGGGGAAGCAGATGGGGGAAGGAAGGGGGAAGGAGATAGCAGGAGATGGAGATGGGGGAAGGTAGGGGGAAGGAGATGGGGGAAGGAGATGGGGTGAAGGAAGAGGGAAGGAGATTTGGGGAAGGAGATGGGGGAAGGAAGGGCGAAGGAGATAGCACAGGAACGATATGAGCGGAAGGAAGTGGGAAGGTGATTGGTGAAGGAAGGGGGAAGAAGTTAGGGGAAGGATTGAGGGGTAAGGAAACGGGAAGGAGATGGGGAAAGAAAGGGGGAAAGGAGATGCGGGAAGGAAGGGGGAAGGAGATAGGGGGGAAGGAGATGGGGGATGGAAACGGGAAGGAGATGGGGGAAGAAATGGGGAAGGAGATGGGGGAAGGAAGGGGGAAGGAGATGTTGGGGAAGGAAAGGAGAAGGAGATGGGGGGAAGGAAGTGGGAAGTAGATAGGGGAAAGGAGATGGGGAAGAAAGGGGGAAGGAAGGGGGAAGGAGATGGGGGAAGGAGATGGGGACGGAAGGGGGAAGGAGATAGGGGGAAGGAGATTGGGAAAGAGATAGGGGGAAGGAAGGGGGAAGGAGATAGGGGGAAGGAGAAGGGGGGAAGGAACCGGGAAGGAGATGGGGACAGAAAGAGATGGGGGAAGGAAGGGGGAAGCAGATGTGGGGGAAGGAAGGGGGTTGGAGATAAGGGGAACGAGATAGGGGTGAAGGAAGGGGGAATGAAATAGCGGGGAAAGAGATGGGGGAAGGAATGGGGAAGGAGATGGGGGAAGGAAGGGGGAAGGAGATGTTGGGGAAGGAAAGGGGAAGGAGATTGGGGGGAAGGAGATGGGGCGGAAGGAAGGGGGAAGGAGATGGGGGAAGGAAGGGGGAAGGAGATAGGGGAAAGGAGATGGGGAAGAAAGGGGGAAGGAAGGGGGAAGGAGATGGGGGGAAGGAGATGGGGACGGAAGGGGGAAGGAGATAGGGGGAAGGAGATGGGGAAGGAGATAGGGGGAAGGAAGGGGGAAGGAGATAGGGGGAAGGAGAAGGGGGGAAGGAACCGGGAAGGAGATGGGGACAGAAAGAGATGGGGGAAGGAAGGGGGAAGCAGATGTGGGGGAAGGAAGGGGGTTGGAGATAAGGGGAACGAGATAGGGGTGAAGGAAGGGGGAATGAAATAGCGGGGAAAGAGATGGGGGAAGGAATGGGGTAACGAGAAGTGGGGGAAGGAAGGTGGAAGGAGATGGGGGTAAGGAAGGGGGATAGAGTTGGGGGAAGCAGATAGGGGGGAATGAAGGGGGAAGGAGATAGGGGAAAGGAACCGGGAAGGAGATAGCGGGGGAAGGAAATGGGTGAAGGAGACAGGGGGGAAGGAGATTGGGGGGAAAGGAAGGGGGAAGGAGATGTGGGGGAAGGAGATGAGGTGTATGGAAGGGGGAAGGAGATGGGGGAACGAAGGGGGAAGGAGATAGGGGGAAGGAGATGGGGTGAAGGAAGGGGAAGGGGATTTGCGGAAGGAGATAGGGGAAGGAAGGGGGAATGAGATAGTGGGGGATGGCGATTGGCCGAAGGAAGGGGGAAGGAGATGGGGGAAAGGAACGGGGAAGGAGATGGGGGGAAGGAGATGGGGGGAAGGAAGGGGAAAGGAGACAGGGAGGAAGGAGATTGGGGGGGAAGGAAGGGGGAAGGAGATGTGGGGGAAGGAGATGAGGTGTATGGAAGGGGGAAGGAGATGGGGGAAGCAGATGGGGGGAAGGAAGAGGGAAGGAGTTAGCTGGAGATAGAGATGGGGGGAAGGGAGGGAGAAGGAGATGAGGGAAGGAGATGTGGGGCAAGGAAGGGGGATGGAGATTGGGGGGAAGGAGATAGGGGAGGAAGGAAAGGGAAAGGAGATGGGGAAGGAGATGGGGAAAGGAGATCGGGGAAGGAGATGGGGGGAAGAAAGGGGGAAGGAGATGGGGGAAGGAGATAGGGTGGGAAGGAGATGGGGGAAAGAAGGGGGCAGGAGATGGTCGGAGGAGATGGGGGAGAAGAAAGGCAGAATGAGATAGGGGAGAAGGAAATAGGGGGAAAGGAAAGGGGAAGGAGATAGGGGAAGAATTAGGGGGGAAGGAAGGGGGAAGGAGATAGCGGGGGAAGGAGATTGGGGAAGGAATGGGGAAGGAGACGGGGGGAAGGAGATTTTGGGAAGGAAGTGGAAAGGAGATGTGGGGGAAGGAGATGAGGTGTATGGAAGGGGGAAGGAGATGGGGGAAGCAGATGGGGGAAGGAAGGGGGAAGGAGATAGCAGGAGATGGAGATGGGGGAAGGTAGGGGGAAGGAGATGGGGAAGGAGATGGGGGAAAGAAGGGGGAAGGAGATAGGGGGGAAGGAGATGGGGGAAGGAAGGGCGAAGGAGATAGCACAGGAACGATATGAGTGGAAGGAAGTGGGAAGGTGATTGGTGAAGGAAGGGGGAAGAAGTTAGGGGAAGGATTGAGGGGTAAGGAAACGGGAAGGAGATGGGGAAAGAAAGGGGGAAAGGAGATGCGGGAAGGAAGGGGGAAGGAGATAGGGGGGAAGGAGATGGGGGATGGAAACGGGAAGGAGATGGGGGAATAAATGGGGAAGGAGATGGGGGAAGGAAGGGGGAAGGAGATGTTGGGGAAGGAAAGGGGAAGGAGATTGGGGGGAAGGAGATAGGGGCGGAAGGAAGGGGGAAGGAGATGGGGGAAGGAAGGGGGAAGGAGATAGGGGAAAGGAGATGGGGGAAGAAAGGGGGAAGAAAGGGGGAAGGAGATGGGGGGAAGGAGATGGGGACGGAAAGGGGAAGGAGATGGGGGAAGGAGATGGGGAAGAAGATAGGGGGAGGGAAGGGGGAAGGAGATAGGGGGAAGGAGAAGGGGGAAGGAAACGGGAAGGAGATGGGGACAGAAAGAGATGGGGGAAGGAAGGGGGAAGGAGATGTGGGGGAAGGAAGGGGGAAGGAGATTGGGGGTAATGAGATAGGGGAGGAAGGAAGGGGGAAGGAGATTTGGGTAAGGAAGGGGGAAGGAGATGGGGGGAAGAAGATTGGGGGGAAGGAAGGGGGAAGGAGATAGTGGGGAAGGAAGGGGGAAGGAGATGGGGGAAGGAGATGGGGGAATGGAAGCATGAAGGAGATGTGGGCTTAGAAAGGGGGAAGTAGATGTGGGGTAAGAAACGGGGAAGGAGATGAGGGAATAAATGGGGAAGGAGATGGGGGAAGGAAGGGGGAAGGAGATGTTGGGGAAGGAAAGGGGAAGGAGATTGGGGGGAAGGAGATAGGGGCGGAAGGAAGGGGGAAGGAGATGGGGGAAGGAAGGGGGAAGGAGATAGGGGAAAGGAGATGGGGGAAGAAAGGGGGAAGAAAGGGGGAAGGAGATGGGGGGAAGGAGATGGGGACGGAAAGGGGAAGGAGATGGGGGAAGGAGATGGGGAAGAAGATAGGGGGAGGGAAGGGGGAAGGAGATAGGGGGAAGGAGAAGGGGGAAGGAAACGGGAAGGAGATGGGGACAGAAAGAGATGGGGGAAGGAAGGGGGAAGGAGATGTGGGGGAAGGAAGGGGGAAGGAGATTGGGGGTAATGAGATAGGGGAGGAAGGAAGGGGGAAGGAGATTTGGGTAAGGAAGGGGGAAGGAGATGGGGGGAAGAAGATTGGGGGGAAGGAAGGGGGAAGGAGATAGTGGGGAAGGAAGGGGGAAGGAGATGGGGGAAGGAGATGGGGGAATGGAAGCATGAAGGAGATGTGGGCTTAGAAAGGGGGAAGTAGATGTGGGGTAAGAAACGGGGAAGGAGATGAGGGAAGCAGATAGGGGGAAGGAAGGGGGAATGAGATGGGAGATGGAGATGGGGGAAGGAGATGGGGAAGGAGATAGTGGGGAAGGAAGGGGGAAGGAGATAGCGGGGAAGGATATGGAGGGATGGAAGGAGGAAGGAGATGGGGGGAATGAGATGGGGAAGGAGGGGGGTAAAGGAACGGGGAAGGAGATCGCGGGTGAAGGAGATGGGGGGAAGGAAGGGGGAAGGAGATGGGGAAGGAGATAGGGGGAAGGAAAGGGGAAGGAGATGGGGAAAGAAAGGGGGAAGGAGATGGGGGACGGAAGGGGGAAGGAGATGTGGGGGAAGGAAGGGGGAAGGAGATTTGCGGGGGAGATAGGAGAGGAAGGAAGGGGGAAGGAGATGGGGAAGGAGATGGGGGAAGGAGATGGGGGAAGGAGATGTGGGAAGGAAGGGGGAAGGAGATAGGGTGGGAAGGAGATGGGGGAAAGAAGGGGGAAGGAGATAGGGGAGGAGATAGGGGAGGAGATAGGGGAGAAGGAGATGGGGGGAAGGAAGGTGGAAGGAGACAGGGGAGAAGAAGATAGGGGGAAGGAAGAGGGAAGCAGATCGGGGAAAAGGAGATAGCGGGGAAGGAATGGGGAAGGAGATAGCGGAGAAGGAGATGATGGTAACGAAGGGTGAAGGAGATGGGGAAAGAAGGGGGAAGGAGATAGGAGGAAGGAAGAGGGAACGAAATAGGGAAGGAGGTGGGGTGAAGGATAGGGAACGAAATAGGGAAGGAGATAGGGGGGAAGGAAGGTGGAAGGAGATGGGGGGAAGCCGATAGGGTGGAAGGAAGGGGGTTGGAGATAAGGGGAACGAGATAGGGGTGAAGGAAGGGGGAATGAGATAGCGGGGAAAGAGATGGGGGAAGGAATGGGGTAAGGAGAAGTGGGGGAAGGAAGGTGGAAGGAGATGGGGGTAAGGAAGGGGGATGGAGTTGGGGGAAGCAGATAGGGGGGAATGAAGGGGGAAGGAGATAGGGGAAAGGAACCGGGAAGGAGATAGCGGGGGAAGGAGATGGGTGAAGGAGACAGGGGGGAAGGAGATTGGGGGGGAAGGAAGGGGGAAGGAGATGTGGGGGAAGGAGATGAGGTGTATGGAAGGGGGAAGGAGATGGGGGAAGGAAGGGGGAAGGAGATAGGGGGAAGGAGATGGGGTGAAGGAAGGGGGAAGGGGATTTGCGGAAGGAGATGGGGGGAAGGAAGGGGGAAGGAGATAGCGGGGGATGGCGATTGGCGGAAGGAAGGGGGAAGGAGATGGGGGAAAGGAAAGGGGAAGGAGATGGGGGGAAGGAGATGGGGGGAAGGAAGGGGAAAGGAGACAGGGAGGAAGGAGATTGGGGGGGAAGGAAGGGGGAAGGAGATGTGGGGGAAGGAAGGGGGAAGGAGATAGGGGAAGGATTAGGGGGGAAGGAAGGGGGAAGGAGATGGGGGGAAGGAGATTGGGTGAAGGAAGTGGGAAGGCGATTTGGGGAAGGAGAAAGGGGGGAAGGAAGGGCGAAGGAGATAGCGGGGGAAGGAGATGGGTGGAAGGAAGGGGGAAGGAGATGGGGGAAGGAAGGGGGAAGGAGATAGGGGAAGGATTAGGGGGGAAGGAAGGGGGAAGGAGATGGGGGTAAGGAAGGGGGAAGGAGTTGGGGGAAAGGAACGGGGAAGGAGATAGCGGGGGAAGGAGATGGGGGAAGGAAGGAGGAAGGAGATAGGGTGGGAAGGAGATGGGGGACAGAAGGGGGAAGGATACAGGGAGGTGGAGATAGAGGGAGAAGGAAGACGGATTGAGATAGGGGAGAAGGAGATAGTGGGGAAGGAAGGGGGAATGAGACAGGGGAGAAGGAGATAGGGGGGAAGGAAGAGGGAAGCAGATCAGGGAAAAGGAGATAGCCGGGAAGGAGATAGGGGAGAAGGAGACGGTGGTAACGAAGGGTGAAGGAGATGGGGGAAGGAAGGGGGAAGGAGATTGGAGGAAGGAAGGGGGAATGAGATGGGGAAGGAGCTGGGGTGAAGGATAGGGAAGGAGATGGGGTAGGAGATGGGGGGAAGGAAGGGGGAAGGAGATGGGGCGGAGATGGGGGGGAAGTACATAAGGAGAAGGAGATAGGGGGCAGGAAGGGGGAAGGAGATGGGGGGAAGCCGATAGGGTGGAAGGAAGGGGTAGGAGATAAGGGGAACGAGATAGGGGTGAAGGAAGGGGGGATGAGATAGCGGGGAAAGAGATGGGGGAAGGAATGGGGTAAGCAGATGTGGGGGAAGGAAGGTGGAAGGAGATGGAGATAAGGAAGGGGGAAGGAGTTGGGGGCAGCAGATAGGGGGGAATGAAGGGGGAAGGAGATAGGGGAAAGCAACGGGGAAGGAGATAGCGGGTGAAGGAGATGGGGCGAAGGAAGGGGGAAGGAGACGGGGGAAGGAGATTGGGGGGAAGGAAGGGGGAAGGAGATGTGGGGGAAGGAGATGAGGTGTATGGAAGGGGGAAGGAGATGGGGGGAAGGAAGGGGGAAGGAGATAGGGGGAAGGAGATGGGGTGAAGGAAGGGGGAAGGAGATTTGCAGAAGGAGATGGGGGGAAGGAAGGGCGAAATAGATAGCTGGGGAAGGCGATTGGCGGAAGCAAGGGGGAAGGAGATGGGGGAAAGGAACGGGGAAGGAGATAGCGGGGGAAGGAGATGGGGGAAGGAAGGGGAAAGGAGACAGAGAGGAAGGAGATTGGGGGAAGGAAGGGGGAAGGAGATGGGGGAAGCAGATGGGGGAAGGAAGGGGGAAGGAGTTAGCGGGGGATGGAGATGAGGGGAACGGAGGGGGAAGGAGATGGGGGAAGGATATGGGGGGAAGGAAGGGGGAAGGAGATAGGGGGAAGGAGATGGGGTGAAGGAAGGGGGAAGGAGATTTGGGGAAGGAGAAAGGGGGAAGGAAGGGCGAAGGACATAGCGCGGGAAGGAGATGGGGGAAGAAATGGGGAAGGAGAGAGTGGGGAAGGAAGGGGGAAGGAGATAGCGGGGAAGGAGATGGAGGGAAGGAAGGAGGAAGGAGATCGGGGGGATGAGATGGGGGAAGGAGTGGGGAAGGAGATCGGGGAAGGAGATGGGGGAAGGAGATGGGGAGAAGGAGATGGGGGAATTAAGGGGGAAGGAGATGGGGGAAGGAGATGGGGGAAGGAGATAGGGGAAGGAAGGGGGAAGGAGATAGGGGAAGGAGATGTGGGGAAGGAGATGGGGGAAGGAAAGGGGAATGAGATGGGGAAAGAAAGGGGGAAGGAGATGGGGGATGGAAGGGGGAAGGAGATGGGGGAGGAGATGGGGGAGAAGGAAGGGGGAAGGAGTTAGCGGGGGATGGAGATGAGGGGAAGGGAGGGGGAAGGAGATGGGGGAAGGAGATGGGGGGAAGGAAGGGGGAAGGAGATAGGGGGAAGGAGATGGGGTGAAGGAAGGGGGAAGGAGATTTGGGGAAGGAGAAAGGGGGAAGGAAGGGCGAAGGACATAGCGCGGGAAGGAGATGGGCGGAAGGAATGGGGAATGAGATAGTGGGGAAGGAACGGGGAAGGAGATAGCGGGGAAGGAGATGGAGGGAAGGAAGGAGGAAGGAGATCGGGGGGATGAGATGGGGCAAGGAGTGGGGAAGGAGATCGGGGAAGGAAGGGGCAAGGAGATTTGCGGAAGGAGATGGGGGGAAGGAAGGGCGAAATAGATAGCTGGGGAAGGCGATTGGCGGAAGGAAGGGGAAAGGAACGGGGAAGGAGATAGCGGGGGAAGGAGATGGGGGAAGGAAGGGGAAAGGAGACAGAGAGGAAGGAGATTGGGGGAAGGAAGGGGGAAGGAGATGGGGAAGCAGATGGGGGGAAGGAAGGGCGAAGGAGTTAGCGGGGGATGGAGATGAGGGGAAGGGAGGGGGAAGGAGATGGGGGAAGGATTAGGGGGGAAGGAAGGGGGAAGGAGATGGGGGGAAGGAGATTGGGTGAAGGAAGTGGGAAGGCGATTTGGGGAAGGAGAAAGGGGGGAAGGAAGGGCGAAGGAGATAGCGGGGGAAGGAGATGGGTGGAAGGAAGGGGGAAGGAGATGGGGGAAGGAAGGGGGAAGGAGATAGGGGAAGGATTAGGGGGGAAGGAAGGGGGAAGGAGATGGGGGTAAGGAAGGGGGAAGGAGTTGGGGGAAAGGAACGGGGAAGGAGATAGCGGGGGAAGGAGATGGGGGAAGGAAGGAGGAAGGAGATAGGGTGGGAAGGAGATGGGGGACAGAAGGGGGAAGGATATAGGGAGGTGGAGATAGAGGGAGAAGGAAGACGGATTGAGATAGGGGAGAAGGAGATAGTGGGGAAGGAATGGGGAATGAGACAGGGGAGAAGGAGATAGGGGGGAAGGAAGAGGGAAGCAGATCAGGGAAAAGGAGATAGCCGGGAAGGAGATAGGGGAGAAGGAGACGGTGGTAACGAAGGGTGAAGGAGATGGGGGAAGGAAGGGGGAAGGAGATTGGAGGAAGGAAGGGGGAATGAGATGGGGAAGGAGCTGGGGTGAAGGATAGGGAAGGAGATGGGGTAGGAGATGGGGGGAAGGAAGGGGGAAGGAGATGGGGCGGAGATGGGGGGGAAGTACATAAGGAGAAGGAGATAGGGGGCAGGAAGGGGGAAGGAGATGGGGGGAAGCCGATAGGGTGGAAGGAAGGGGTAGGAGATAAGGGGAACGAGATAGGGGTGAAGGAAGGGGGGATGAGATAGCGGGGAAAGAGATGGGGGAAGGAATGGGGTAAGCAGATGTGGGGGAAGGAAGGTGGAAGGAGATGGAGGTAAGGAAGGGGGAAGGAGTTGGGGGCAGCAGATAGGGGGGAATGAAGGGGGAAGGAGATAGGGGAAAGCAACGGGGAAGGAGATAGCGGGTGAAGGAGATGGGGCGAAGGAAGGGGGAAGGAGACGGGGGAAGGAGATTGGGGGGAAGGAAGGGGGAAGGAGATGTGGGGGAAGGAGATGAGGTGTATGGAAGGGGGAAGGAGATGGGGGGAAGGAAGGGGGAAGGAGATAGGGGGAAGGAGATGGGGTGAAGGAAGGGGGAAGGAGATTTGCGGAAGGAGATGGGGGGAAGGAAGGGCGAAATAGATAGCTGGGGAAGGCGATTGGCGGAAGCAAGGGGGAAGGAGATGGGGGAAAGGAACGGGGAAGGAGATAGCGGGGGAAGGAGATGTGGGAAGGAAGGGGAAAGGAGACAGAGAGGAAGGAGATTGGGGGAAGGAAGGGGGAAGGAGATGGGGGAAGCAGATGGGGGGAAGGAAGGGGGAAGGAGTTAGCGGGGGATGGAGATGAGGGGAACGGAGGGGGAAGGAGATGGGGGAAGGATATGGGGGGAAGGAAGGGGGAAGGAGATAGGGGGAAGGAGATGGGGTGAAGGAAGGGTGAAGGAGATTTGGGGAAGGAGAAAGGGGGAAGGAAGGGCGAAGGACATAGCGCGGGAAGGAGATGGGGGAAGAAATGGGGAAGGAGAGAGTGGGGAAGGAAGGGGGAAGGAGATAGCGGGGAAGGAGGTGGAGGGAAGGAAGGAGGAAGGAGATCGGGGGGATGAGATGGGGGAAGGAGTGGGGAAGGAGATCGGGGAAGGAGTTGGGGGAAGGAGATGGGGAGAAGGAGATGGGGGAATTAAGGGGGAAGGAGATGGGGGAAGGAGATGGGGGAAGGAGATAGGGGAAGGAAGGGGGAAGGAGATAGGGGAAGGAGATGTGGGGAAGGAGATGGGGGAAGGAAAGGGGAATGAGATGGGGAAAGAAAGGGGGAAGGAGATGGGGGATGGAAGGGGGAAGGAGATGGGGGAGGAGATGGGGGAGAAGGAAGGGGGAAGGAGTTAGCGGGGGATGGAGATGAGGGGAAGGGAGGGGGAAGGAGATGGGGGAAGGAGATGGGGGGAAGGAAGGGGGAAGGAGATAGGGGGAAGGAGATGGGGTGAAGGAAGGGGGAAGGAGATTTGGGGAAGGAGAAAGGGGGAAGGAAGGGCGAAGGACATAGCGCGGGAAGGAGATGGGCGGAAGGAATGGGGAATGAGATAGTGGGGAAGGAACGGGGAAGGAGATAGCGGGGAAGGAGATGGAGGGAAGGAAGGAGGAAGGAGATCGGGGGGATGAGATGGGGGAAGGAGTGGGGAAGGAGATCCGGGAAGGAAGGGGCAAGGAGATTTGCGGAAGGAGATGGGGGGAAGGAAGGGCGAAATAGATAGCTGGGGAAGGCGATTGGCGGAAGGAAGGGGAAAGGAACGGGGAAGGAGATAGCGGGGGATGGAGATGGGGGAAGGAAGGGGAAAGGAGACAGAGAGGAAGGAGATTGGGGGAAGGAAGGGGGAAGGAGATGGGGAAGCAGATGGGGGGAAGGAAGGGCGAAGGAGTTAGCGGGGGATGGAGATGAGGGGAAGGGAGGGGGAAGGAGATGGGGGAAGGAGATGGGGGGAAGGAAGGGGGAAGGAGATTTGGGGAAGGAGAAAAGGGGAAGGAAGGGCGAAGGACATAGCGCGGGAAGGAGATGGGCGGAATGAACGGGGAAGGAGATAGTGGGGAAGGAAGGGGGAAGGAGATAGCGGGGAAGGAGATGGAGGGAAGGAGATAGGGGAGAAGGAGATGGGGGAATTAAGGGGGAAGGAGATGGGGGAAGAAGATGGGGGAATGAGATCGGGGGGAAGGAAGGGGAAGGAGATAGGGGAAGGAGATGTGGGGAAGGAGATAGGGGGGAAGGAAAGGGGAAGGAGATGGGGAAGGAAAGGGGGAAGGAGATGGGGGACGGAAGGGGGAAGGAGATGGGGGAGGAGATAGGGGGAGAAGGAAGGCGGAATGAGATACGGGAGAAGGATATAGGGGGAAGGAAGGGGGAACTAGACAGGGGAGAAGGAGATAGGGGGAAGGAGATGGGGATAACGAAGGGTGAAGGAGATGGGGGAAGGAAGAGGGAAGGAGATAGGAGGAAGGAAGGGGGAATGAGATAGGGGAAGGAGGTGGGGGTGGGAAATGGGGGTGAAGGAAGGGGGAAGGGGATGGGGGAAAGGACGGGGGAAGGAGATAGCGGGGGAAGGAAATGGGGAGAAGGAAGGGGGAAGGAGATGGGGGAAGGAAGGGGGAAGGAGATAGCGGGGGAAGGAGATGGGGGGAAGGAAGGGGGAAGGAGATGGGGGAAGGAAGGGGGAAGGAGATGGGGGAAGAAGTGGGGGAAGGAAGGGGGAAGAAGATGGGGGAAGGACATGGGGGAACGAAGGGGGAAAGAGATAGCGGGGAAGGAGATGAGGGGAGGAGATAAGGGGAAGGAAGGTGGAAGGAGATGGGGGTAAGGAAGGGGGAAAGAGATGGAGGAAGCAGATCGGGGGGAAGGAAGGGGGAAGGAGATGAGGGAATGGAACGGGGAAGGAGATAGCGGGGGAAGGAGATGGCGAAGGAAGGGTTAAGGAGACAGGGGGGAAGGAGATTGGGGGAAGGAAGGGGAAGGAGATGTGGGGGAAGGAGATGAGGTGTATGGAAGGGGGAAGGAGATGGGGGAAGCAGATGGGGGGAAGAGCGGGGGAATGGAGATGGGGGGCAGGAGATGGGGGGTAGGAAGGGCGATGGAGATAGCGGGGGAAGGAGATGGGCGGAAGGAAGGGGGAAGGAGATGGGGGAAGGAAGGGAGGGGGAAGGAGATAGGGGAAGGATTAGGGGGGAATGAAGGGGGAAGGAAATGGGGGGAATGAAATGGGGAAGGAAGGGGGAAGGAGATACGGGGAAGGAGATGGGTGGAAGGAGATAGGGGGAAGTAAGGGGGAAGGAGATGGGGAAAGGAGATAGTGGGGAAGGAAAGGGGAAGGAGATGGGGAAAGAAAGGGGGAAGGAGATGGGGGAAGGAAGGGGGAAGGAGATGTGGGTGAAGGAGATGGGGGAAGGAGATAGTGGGGAAGGAAAGGGGAAGGAAATGGGGAAAGAAAGGGGGAAGGAGATGGGGGACGGAAGGGGGAAGGAGATGGGGGGAGGAGATAGGGGGAGAAGGAAGGCGGAATGAGATAGGGGAGAAGGAGATAGGGGGAAGGAAGGGGGAAGGAGACAGGGGAGAAGGAGATAGGGTGGAAGGAGATGGGGTAACGAAGGGTGAAGGATATGGGGGAATGAAGAGGGAAGGAGATAGGAGGAAGGAAGGGGGAATGAGACAGGGGAAGGTGGTGGGGTGAAGGATAGGGAAGGAGATGGGGGAGATGGGGTGAAGAAAGGGGGAAGGAGATGGGGGAAGGAGATGGGGAAGCAAGGAGAAGGAGATTGGGGAGTAGATGGGGTGGAAGGAGATGGGGGAAGGAGATGGGGGGAAGGAACGGGGAAGGAGATGGGGAAAGGAGATTGGGGAGGAGGAAGGGGGAATGAGATAGGGGGAAGGAGATGGGGGTGGGAAATGGTGGTGAAGGAAGGTGGAAGGAGATGGGGGAAAGGAAGGGGGAAGGAGATGGGGGGAAGCCGATAGGGTGGAAGGAGGTGGGTAGGAGATAGGGGGAAGGAGATGGGGGGAAGGAGGGGGAAGGAGATGGGGGGAAGGAATGGGGAAGGTGATGGGGGAAGAATTAGGGGGGAAGGAAGGGGGAAGAAGATGGGGAAGGACATGGGGGAACGAAGGGGGAAAGAGATAGCGGGGAAGGAGATGGGGGAAGGAGATGTGGGGGAAGGAACGTGGAAGGAGATGGGGGTAAGGAAGGGGGAAGGAGATGGGGGAAACAGATCGGGGGGAAGGAAGGGGGAAGGAGATCAGGGAATGGAACGGGGAAGGAGGTAGCGGGGGAAGGAGATGGGGAAGGAAGGGTTAAGGAGACAGGGGGAAGGAGATTGGGGGAAGGAAGGGGGAAGGAGATGTGGGGGAAGGAGATGAGGTGTATGGAAGGGGGAAGGAGATGGGGGAAGCAGATGGGGGGAAGAGCGGGGGAATGGAGATGGGGGGCAGGAGATGGGGGGAAGGAAGGGCGATGGAGATAGCGGGGGAAGGAGATGGGCGGAAGGAAGGGGGAAGGAGAATTGGGAAGGAAGGGAGGGGGAAGGAGATAGGGGAAGGATTAGGGGGAAGGAAGGGGGAAGGAAATGGGGGGAATGAGATGGGGAAGGAAGGGGGAAGGAGATACGGGGAAGTAAGGGGGAAGGAGATGGGGGAAGGAGATAGTGGGGAAGGAAAGGGGAAGGAGATGGGGAAAGAAAGGGGGAAGATGGGGGAAGGAAGGGGGAAGGAGATGTGGGTGAAGGAAGGGGGAAGAAGATTTTGGGGAAGGACATAGGTGAAGAAGGAAGGGGGAAGGAGATGGGGGGAAGCCGATAGGGTGGAAGGAAGGGGGTAGGAGATAGGGGGAAGGAGATGGGGGGAAGGAAGGTGGAAGGAGATAGCGGGGAAAGAGATGGGGGCAGGAAGGGGGAAGGAGATGGGGGAAATGAAGGGGGAAGGAGATAGCGGGGGAATGAGATGGGGGAAGGAAGGGGGAAGGAGACAGGGGGAAGGAGATTGGGGGGAAGGAAGGGAGAAGGAGATGTAGGAGAAGGAGATGAGGTATATGGAAGGGAGAAGGAGATGGGTGAAGCAGATGGGGGAAGGAAGGGGTAAGGAGATAGCGGGGGATGGAGATGGGGGCAAGGGAGGGGGAAGGAGATGGGGGGAAGGAGAAGGGGGCAAGGACGAGGGAAGGAGATAGGTGGGAAGGAGATGGGGTGAAGGAAGGGGGAAGGAGATTTGGGGAAGGAGATAGGGGGGAAGGAAGGGCGAAGGAGATGGGGGAAGCAGATGGGGGGAAGAGCGGGGGAATGGAGATGGGGGGCAGGAGATGGGGGGAAGGAAGGGCGATGGAGATAGCGGAGGAAGGAGATGGGCGGAAGGAAGGGGGAAGGAGAATTGGGAAGGAAGGGAGGGGGAAGGAGATAGGGGAAGGATTAGGGGGAAGGAAGGGGGAAGGAAATGGGGGGAATGAGATGGGGAAGGAAGGGGGAAGGAGATACGGGGAAGTAAGGGGGAAGGAGATGGGGGAAGGAGATAGTGGGGAAGGAAAGGGGAAGGAGATGGGGAAAGAAAGGGGGAAGATGGGGGAAGGAAGGGGGAAGGAGATGTGGGTGAAGGAAGGGGGAAGAAGATTGTGGGGAAGGACATAGGTGAAGAAGGAAGGGGGAAGGAGATGGGGGGAAGCCGATAGGGTGGAAGGAAGGGGGTAGGAGATAGGGGGAAGGAGATGGGGGGAAGGAAGATGGAAGGAGATAGCGGGGAAAGAGATGGGGGCAGGAAGGGGGAAGGAGATGGGGGAAATGAAGGGGGAAGGAGATAGCGGGGGAATGAGATGGGGGAAGGAAGGGGGAAGGAGACAGGGGGAAGGAGATTGGGGGGAAGGAAGGGAGAAGGAGATGTAGGAGAAGGAGATGAGGTATATGGAAGGGAGAAGGAGATGGGTGAAGCAGATGGGGGGAAGGAAGGGGTAAGGAGATAGCGGGGGATGGAGATGGGGGCAAGGGAGGGGGAAGGAGATGGGGGGAAGGAGAAGGGGGCAAGGACGAGGGAAGGAGATAGGTGGGAAGGAGATGGGGTGAAGGAAGGGGGAAGGAGATTTGGGGAAGGAGATAGGGGGGAAGGAAGGGCGAAGGAGATGGGGGAAGCAGATGGGGGGAAGAGCGGGGGAATGGAGATGGGGGGCAGGAGATGGGGGGAAGGAAGGGCGATGGAGATAGCGGAGGAAGGAGATGGGCGGAAGGAAGGGGGAAGGAGAATTGGGAAGGAAGGGAGGGGGAAGGAGATGGGCAGAAGGAAGGGGGAAGGAGATGGGGAAAGGAAGGGGGAAGGAGATAGGGGAAGGAGATGGGGAAGGAAGTGGGAAGGAGATGGGGGAAGGAGATGGGGGAAGGAGATAGGGGGAAGGAAGGGGGAAGGAGATAGGAGGAAAGAGAAAAGGGGGAAGGAAACGGGAAGGAGATGGGGAAAGAAAGGGGGAAGGAGATGGGGGAAGGACGGGGGAAGGAGATGAGGGGGAAGGAAGGGGGAAGGAGATGTGGGTGAAGGAAGGGGGAAGGAGATTGGGGGGAAGGAGATAGGGGAGAAAGGAAGGGGGAAGGAGATGGGGGAAGGAAGGGGGAAGGAGATAGGGGAAGGAGATAGGGGAGAAGAAAGGTGGAAGGAGATGGGGGACGGAGATGGTGGAAGGAGATACGGGAAAGGAAGGGGGAAGGAGTTATGGTGGGAAGGAGATGGTGGATAGAAGGGGGAAGGAGATAGGGGCAAAGAAAGGGGGAAGGAGACAGGGGAGAAGCAGATGAGGGGAAGGAAGAGGGAAGGAGGTCGGGGAAAAGGAGACAGCGGGGCAGGAATGGGGAAGGAGAGAGGGGTATGGAAGGGTGAAAGAGATGGGGGAAGGAAAGGGGAAGGAGATAGGGGGAAGGAAGTTGTAATGAGATGGGAGAAGGAGGCAGGGGGAAGGATGGGGAAGGAGTTAGGGGGGAAGTAGATGGGGTGTAGGAAGGGGGAAGGAGATTTGGGGATGAAGGGGGAAGGAGATGGGGGAAGGAGATGGGAAGGAGATGGGGTGGGAAGTAGATAGGGAGAAGGAGATAGGGGGGAAGGAAGGGGGAAGAGATGGGGGAAGCCAATAGGGTGGAAGGAAGGGGGTAGGAGATAGTGAGAAGGAGATAGTGTTGAAGGAAGGGGGAACGAGATAGCGGGGAAAGAGATGGGGGAAGGAATGGGCCAAGGAGATGTGGGGGAAGGAAGGTGGTAGGAGATGGGGGGAAGGAAGAGGGAAGGAGATGGGGGAAGCAGATAGAGGGGAAGGAAGGGGGAAGGAGATGGGGGAAAGGAACGGGGAAGGAGAAAGCGGGGGAAGGAGATGGGGGAAGGAAGGGGGAAGGAGACGGGGGAAGGAGATTGGAGGGGAAGGAAGGGGGAAGGAGATGTGGGGGAAGGAGATGAGGTGTATGGAAGGGGGAAGGAGATGGGGAAGCAGATGGGGTGTAGGAAGGGGGAAGGAGATGGGGGAAGGAAGGGGGAAGTAGATTTGGGGAAGGTGATGGGTTGAAGGAAGTGCGAAGGAGATAGCGTGGGAAGGAGATGGGCAGAAGGAAGTGGGAAGGAGATGGGGGAAGGAAGGGGGAATGAGATAGGGGGAAAGGAGATGGGGAAGGAATGGGGAAGGAGATAGGGTGAAGGAGATGGGGAAGGAATGGGGAAGGAGATGGGGGTAGGAGACAGGGAATTAAAAAAGGGGGGAAGGAAGGGGGAAGGAGATAGGGGGAAGGAATTGGGAAGGAGATGGGCAAAGAAAGGGGGAAGGAGATGTGGGGGAATGAAGGTGGAAGAAGATGGGGGAAGGAGAAAGGGGAGGAAGGATGGGGGAAGGAGATGGGGGAAGGAAGGGGGAAGGAGATAGGGGGGAAGGAGATAGCGGGAAGAAAGGGGGAAGGAGTTAGGGTGGGAAGGAGATGGCGGATAGAAGGGGGAAGGAGATGGAGGAAGGAGATAGAGGGGAAGGAAGGGGGAAGGAGACAGGGGAGAAGGGGATTGGGGAAGGAAGAGGGAAGGAGATCGGGGAAAAGGAGATAGCGGGACAGGAATGGGGAAGGAGATAGGGGGAAGGAAGGGGGAATGAGATGGGGGAGGAAGTGGGGGGAAGAATGGGGAAGGAGTTAGGGTGGAAGGAGATGGGGTGAAGGAAGGGGGAAGGAGATTTGGGAAAGGAAGGGGGAAGGAGATGGGGGAAGGAGATGGGGAGAAGGAAGGGGGAAGGAGATGGGGAGGAGATGGGGGAAGTAGATAGGGAGAAGGAGATGGGGGGGAAGGAAGGGGGAAGGAGATGGGGGAAGGAGATTGGGGGAAGGAAGGGGGAATGACATAGGGGGAAGGAAGGGGGATGGAGATGTGGAGGAAGGAGGTAGGGGGGATGGACGGGGGAACGAGATGGGGGTAAGGAAGGGGGAAGGATTTGGGTGAAGCAGATAGGGGGGAAGGAAGGGGAAGGAGATGGGGGAAGGAAGGGGGAAGGAGATGGGGGAAGGAGAAAAGGGGCAAAGAAGGGGGAAGATGATAGCGGGGGAAAGAGATGGGGGAAGGAAGGGGGAAGGAGATGAGGGGAAGAATTGGGGGGAAGGAAGGGGGAAGGAGATGGGGAAGGAGATAGCAGGGAAGGAGATGTGGGGAAGGAAGGGGGGACGGAGATGTGGGGCAAGGAAGGGGGAAGGAGATACGGGGAAGGAGATCGGGGGGAAGTAAGGGGGAATGAGATGGGGGGATGGAGATGGGGGTGGGAGATGGGGGGGGAAGGAAGGGGGAAGGAGATAGGGGGAAGGTGATGGGGTGGAAGAAAGGGGGAAGGAGATGTGGGGGAAGGAATGGGGAAGGAGATTCGGGGAAGGAGGGAGGAACGAGATGGGGTGAGGAAGGGGGAAGGAGATGGGGGGAAGCCGATAGTGTTGAAGGAAGGGGGTAGGAGACAGGGTGAAGGAGATGGGGGGAAGGAAGGCGGAAGGAGATGGGGGAAGGAAGGGGTAGGACATAGGGGGGAAGGATTGGGGGGAAGGAAGGGGGAAGGAGATCGGGGGAAGAAGTTGGGGGAAGGAAGGGGTAAGGGGATAGCGGGGAAGGAGATGGGGGAAGAAATGGGGGAAGGAGATGTGGGGGAAGGAAGGTGGAAGGAGATGGGGGGGTAAGGAACGGGGAAGGAGATGGGGAAGCAGATGGGGGAAGGAAGGGGGAAGGAGAATGGGGGAAGGTGATGGGGTAGGAAGGGGAAAGGAGATTGGGGGAAGGAGATTGGGTGGAAGGAGATAGTGGGGGAAGGAAGTGGAAAGGAGATGGGGCAAGGAAGGGGGAAGGAGATGGGGGAAGGAGAGTGTGCAGGAAGGGGGAACGAGATAGTAGGGGAAAGAAGAGGGAAGTAGATAGGGGGAAGGGAGGGGGAAGGAGATGGGGGAAGGAAGGGGGTAGGAGACAGGGGTGAAGGAAGGGGAAAGGAGATGGGTGAAGGAGAGGGGGGAACGATGGGGGGAAGGAGAGGGCGGAAGGAAGGGGAAATGAATTGGGGGAAGGAAGGGGGAAGGAGATGGGTGAAGGAGATATTAGGAAGGAAGGGGGAAGGAGATGGGGAAGGAAGGGGAAGGAGTTGGAAGAAGTAGATGGGGGAAGGAAGGGGGAATGAGATGGGTGGAAGGAGATGGGGAGGGAGATGGCGAGAAGTAAGGGGGAATGAGTTAGGTGGAAGGAGATGGGGGAAGGAAGGGGGAACGAGATGGTGGGGAAGGAAGGAGAAAGGAGATGGGGGAAGCAGATGGGGGGAAGGAAGGGGGAGGAGATAGGGGTGATGGAAGTGGGAAGGAGATACGGGGGAAGGAAGTGTGAAGGAGATAGCGGGGTTAGGAGATGGGGGAAGGAGATATGGAAGGAAGGGGGAAAGAAGGGGGTAGGAAGGGGGAAGGAGATGGGGAAGAAGGGGGTAAGGAGATAGGGGAGAAGGAGATGGGGGAAGGAAGGGGGAAGGAGATAAGGGTGAAGGAGAGAGGGGGAAGAAGTTGGTGGGGAAGGAAGGGCGAAGGAGATAAGTTAAGGAGATGGGGGGAAGGAAGGGAGAAGGAGATGGGGAAGGAGATTTCGGAAGGAGATGGGGGAAGGAAGGGGGAAGGAGATGGGGGGAAAGTGATGGGGGTAGGAAGGGGGAAGTAGTTGGAGGGGCAGGAGATAGTGGGGGAAGGAAGTGGAAAGGAGATGGGGCAAGGAAGGGGGAAGGAAGGGGGAAGGACATGGGAGTAAGGAAGGGGGAAAGAGATGGGGGGAAGAAAGGGGTTAGGAGACGGGGTGAAGGAACGGGTTAGGAGAGAGGGGTGAAGGAAGGGGGAATGAGATGGGGAAGGAGAGGGCGAAGGAAGGGGGAACGAGAGAGTAGGGGAAAGAAGAGGGAAGTAGATAGGGGGAAGGAAGGGGGATGGAGACAGGGGTGAAGGAAGGGGGAAGGAGATGAGTGAAGGAGAGGGGGGTAACGAAGGGGGGAAGGAGAAGGCGGAAAGAGATATTGCTAATGAAGGGGGAAGGAGATGAGGGAAGGAGATGGGGGAAAAGTAGGGGAAAGGAGATGGGGAAGGAAGGGCAAAGAAGATGGGAGTAGGAGATGGGGGAAGGAAGGGGGAATGAGATGGGTGGAAGGAGATGGGGGAGGGAGATGGGGAGAAGGAAGGGGGGAAGAAGATAGGGGGAAGGAGATGGGGGAAGGAAGAGGGAAGGAGTTGGAAGAAGTAGATGGGGGGAAGGAAGGGGGAATGAGATGGTGGGGAAGGAAGGAGGAAGGAGATGGGGAAAGCAGATGGGGGGAAGGAAGGGGGAGGAGATAGGGGGGGATGGAAGTGGGAAGGAGATACGGGGGAAGGAAGGGTAAAGGAGATAGCGGGGGAAGGAGATGGGGGAAGGAGATGTGGGAAGGAAGGGGGTAGGAGACAGGGGTGAAGGAAGGGGGAAGGAGATGGGGAAAGGAAGGGTGAAGGAGATTGGGGGAAGGAAGGGGGTAGGAGACAGGGGTGAAGGAAGGGGGAAGGAGATGGGTGAAGGAGAGCGGGTAATGAAGGGGGGAAGGAGAGGGCGGAAAGAGATATTGCTAATGAAGGGGGAAGGAGATGAGGGAAGGAGATGGGGGAAGGAAGGGGGAAGGAGATAGGGGGAAGGAGATGGGGGAAGGAAGGGGGAACGAGATGGTGGGGAAGGAAGGAGGAAGGAGATGGGGGAAGCAGATGGGGGGAAGGAAGGGGGGAGGAGATGGGGGGATGGAAGTGGGAAGGAGATAGGGGGAAGGAAGGCGGAAGGAGATGGGGGGAAGGAGACAGGGGAAGGAAGGGCGAAGGAGATAGTGGTGGAAGGAGATGCGGGAAAGGAAGGGGGCAGGAGATAGGGGAAGGATTAGGGGGAAGGAAGAGGGAAGGAGATGGGGGAAGGAGATGGGGAAGGAAGGGGGAAGGAGGTAGGGGGGAAGGAGATTGGGGAAGGGGATAGGGGGAAAGGAAGGGGGAAGGAGATAGGGAGGGAGAGATGGGGAAAGAAAGGGGGAAGGAGATGGGGGAAGGCAGCGGGAAGGAGATGTGGGGGAAGGAAGGGGGGAGGAGATAGGGAGTATGGAAGTGGGAAGGAGATAGGGAGGAAGGAGATGGGGGAAGGAATGACGAAGGAGATAGCGGGGGAAGGAGATGGGGGGAAGGAAGGGGAAGGATATGGGGGAAGGAAGGGGGGAGGAGATAGGGAAGGAGATGGGGAAGGAAGGGGGAAGGACGGGGGAAGGAAGGGGAAAGGAGATAAGGGTGAAGGAGAGAGGGGGAAGAAGATGGTGGGAAAGGAAGGGGGAAGGAGATACGTTAAGGAGTTGGAGGAAGGAAGGGAGAAGGAGATGGAGGAAGGAGATGGGGAAGGAGATGGGGGAAGGAAGGGGAAAGGAGATGGGGGAAGAAGATAGGGGGAAGGAGATGGGGGAAGGGCGAAGGAGATAGTGGGGGAAGGAGATGGGGGAAGGAAGGGGGAAGGAGATAGGGGAAGGATTAGGGGGAAGGAAGAGGGAAGGAGATGGGGGGAAGGAAATGGGGAAGGAAGGGGGAAGGAGATAGGGGGAAGGAGATGGGGGAAGGAGATAGGGGGAAGGAGGGGGAAGTAGATGGGGGAGGAGATAGGCAGGGAAAGGGGAAGGAGATGCGGAAAGAAAGGGGGAAGGAGATGGGGAAGGAAGGGGGGAGGAGATAGGGGGAAGGAGATTGGGGGGAAGGAGATAGGGGAGGGAGGAAGGAAGAGGAAAGGAGATGGGGAAGGAAGGGGGAAGTTGATGGGGGAAGGAGTTGGGGAAAGAAGGGGGAAGGAGATAGGGGGAAGGAGATGGGGAGAAGGAGATGGGGGGAAGGAGATGGGGGAAGGAGATTGGGGGAAGAAAGGGGGAATGAGATGGGGGAAGGTAGGCGGAAGGAGATGTGGGGGAAGGAATGGGGAAGGAGATAGGGAGGAAGGAAGGGGGAACAAGATGGGGGTAAGGAAGGGGGAAGGAGATGGGGGAAGCAGAAGGGGGGAAGGAGATAGGGGGAAGGAAGGGGAAGGAGATAGGCGGAATGAAGGGGGAAGGAGAGAGGGGGAAGGAGTTGGGGTGGGAGATGGGGGAAGAAAGGGGGAATGAAATGTGGGGGGAAGGAATGCCGAAGGAGATTGGGGGGAAGGAATGAGGAACGAGATGGGGGTTAAGGAAGGGGGAAGGAGATGGGGGAAGGAGATGGGGGGAAGGAAGGGGGAAGGAGATGGGGGAAGGAAGGGGAAGGAGATTAGGGGAAGGAAGGGGGAAGGGGATAGGGCGAAGGAGTTGGGGTGGGAGATGGGGGAAGGAAGGGGGAAGGAGATAGGGCGAAGGAGATAGGGGGGAAGAAAGCGGGAATGAAATGTGGGGGGAAGGAATGGGGAAGCAGATTGGGGGGAAGGAATGAGGAACGAGATGGAGGGTAAGGAAGTGGGAAGGAGATGGGGGGAAGCAGATAGGGTGGAAGGAAGGGGGAAGAAGATAGGGGGAAGGAGATAGGGTGGAAGGAAGGGGGAAGGAGATCGCGGGGGAAGGAGATGGGGGAAGGAAAGGGGAAGGAGATGGGGGGAAGGAGACAGGGGAAGGAAGGGCGAAGGAGATAGTGGGGGAAGGAGATGCGGGAAAGGAAGGGGGCAGGAGATAGGGGAAGGATTAGGGGGAAGGAAGAGGGAAGGAGATGGGGGAAGGAGATGGGGAAGGAAGGGGGAAGGAGGTAGGGGGAAGGAGATTGGGGAAGGGGATGGGGGGAAAGGAAGGGGGAAGGAGATAGGGAGGGAGAGATGGGGAAAGAAAGGGGGAAGGAGATGGGGGAAGGCAGCGGGAAGGAGATGTGGGGGAAGGAAGGGGGGAGGAGATAGGGAGTATGGAAGTGGGAAGGAGATAGGGAGGAAGGAGATGGGGGAAGGAATGACGAAGGAGATAGCGGGGGAAGGAGATGGGGGGAAGGAAGGGGAAGGATATGGGGGAAGGAAGGGGGGAGGAGATAGGGAAGGAGATGGGGAAGGAAGGGGGAAGGACGGGGGAAGGAAGGGGAAAGGAGATAAGGGTGAAGGAGAGAGGGGGAAGAAGATGGTGGGAAAGGAAGGGGGAAGGAGATACGTTAAGGAGTTGGAGGAAGGAAGGGAGAAGGAGATGGAGGAAGGAGATGGGGGAAGGAGATGTGGGAAGGAAGGGGAAAGGAGATGGGGGAAGAAGATAGGGGGGAAGGAGATGGGGGAAGGGCGAAGGAGATAGTGGGGGAAGGAGATGGGGGAAGGAAGGGGGAAGGAGATAGGGGAAGGATTAGGGGGAAGGAAGAGGGAAGGAGATGGGGGGAAGGAAATGGGGAAGGAAGGGGGAAGGAGATAGGGGGAAGGAGATGGGGGAAGGAGATAGGGGGAAGGAGGGGGAAGTAGATGGGGGAGGAGATAGGCAGGGAAAGGGGAAGGAGATGCGGAAAGAAAGGGGGAAGGAGATGGGGAAGGAAGGGGGGAGGAGATAGGGGGAAGGAGATTGGGGGGAAGGAGATAGGGGAGGGAGGAAGGAAGAGGAAAGGAGATGGGGAAGGAAGGGGGAAGTTGATGGGGGAAGGAGTTGGGGAAAGAAGGGGGAAGGAGATAGGGGGAAGGAGATGGGGAGAAGGAGATGGGGGGAAGGAGATGGGGGAAGGAGATTGGGGGAAGAAAGGGGGAATGAGATGGGGGAAGGTAGGCGGAAGGAGATGTGGGGGAAGGAATGGGGAAGGAGATAGGGAGGAAGGAAGGGGGAACAAGATGGGGGTAAGGAAGGGGGAAGGAGATGGGGGAAGCAGAAGGGGGGAAGGAGATAGGGGGAAGGAAGGGGAAGGAGATAGGCGGAATGAAGGGGGAAGGAGAGAGGGGGAAGGAGTTGGGGTGGGAGATGGGGGAAGAAAGGGGGAATGAAATGTGGGGGGAAGGAATGCCGAAGGAGATTGGGGGGAAGGAATGAGGAACGAGATGGGGGTTAAGGAAGGGGGAAGGAGATGGGGGAAGGAGATGGGGGGAAGGAAGGGGGAAGGAGATGGGGGAAGGAAGGGGAAGGAGATTAGGGGAAGGAAGGGGGAAGGGGATAGGGCGAAGGAGTTGGGGTGGGAGATGGGGGAAGGAAGGGGGAAGGAGATAGGGCGAAGGAGATAGGGGGGAAGAAAGCGGGAATGAAATGTGGGGGGAAGGAATGGGGAAGCAGATTGGGGGGAAGGAATGAGGAACGAGATGGAGGGTAAGGAAGTGGGAAGGAGATGGGGGGAAGCAGATAGGGTGGAAGGAAGGGGGAAGGAGATAGGGGGAAGGAGATAGGGTGGAAGGAAGGGGGAAGGAGATAGCGGGGGAAGGAGATGGGGGAAGGAAAGGGGAAGGAGATGGGGGAAGGAAGGGGGGAGGATTCAGGGGGAAGGAGATTGTGGGGGTAAGGAAGGGGGAAGGAGATGTGAGGGAAGAAGATGAGCTGTAAGGAAGGGGGAAGGAGATGGGGGAAGCAGATGGGGGAAGGAGATGGGGAAGGAATGGGGGAAGTAGATGTGGGGGAAGGAAGGTGGAAGGAGATGGGGTTAAGGAAGGGGGAAGGAGATGGGGGAAGCAGATAGGGGGGAAGGAGATGGGGGAAGGAGATGGGGGAAGGAGATTGGGGGAAGAAAGGGCGAATGAGATGGGGGAAGGTAGGCGGAAGGAGATGTGGGGCAGGAATGGGGAAGCAGATTGGGGGGAAGGAATGAGGAACGAGATGGAGGGTAAGGAAGTGGGAAGGAGATGGGGGGAAGCAGATAGGGTGGAAGGAAGGGGGAAGGAGATAGGGGGAAGGAGATAGGGTGGAAGGAAGGGGGAAGGAGATAGCGGGGGAAGGAGATGGGGGAAGGAAAGGGGAAGGAGATGGGGGAAGGAAGGGGGGAGGATTCAGGGGGAAGGAGATTGTGGGGGTAAGGAAGGGGGAAGGAGATGTGAGGGAAGAAGATGAGCTGTAAGGAAGGGGGAAGGAGATGGGGGAAGCAGATGGGGGAAGGAGATGGGGAAGGAATGGGGGAAGTAGATGTGGGGGAAGGAAGGTGGAAGGAGATGGGGTTAAAGAAGGGGGAAGGAGATAGGGGGAAGGAGATGGGGAGAAGGAGATGGGGGGAAGGAGATGGGGGAAGGAGATTGGGGGAAGAAAGGGGGAATGAGATGGGGGAAGGTAGGCGGAAGGAGATGTGGGGGAAGGAATGGGGAAGGAGATAGGGAGGAAGGAAGGGGGAACAAGATGGGGGTAAGGAAGGGGGAAGGAGATGGGGGAAGCAGAAGGGGGGAAGGAGATAGGGGGAAGGAAGGGGAAGGAGATAGGCGGAATGAAGGGGGAAGGAGAGAGGGGGAAGGAGTTGGGGTGGGAGATGGGGGAAGAAAGGGGGAATGAAATGTGGGGGGAAGGAATGCGGAAGGAGATTGGGGGGAAGGAATGAGGAACGAGATGGGGGTTAAGGAAGGGGGAAGGAGATGGGGGAAGGAGATGGGGGGAAGGAAGGGGGAAGGAGATGGGGGAAGGAAGGGGAAGGAGATTAGGGGAAGGAAGGGGGAAGGGGATCGGGCGAAGGAGTTGGGGTGGGAGATGGGGGAAGGAAGGGGGAAGGAGATAGGGGGAAGGAGATAGGGTGGAAGGAAGGGGGAAGGAGATAGCGGGGGAAGGAGATGGGGGAAGGAAAGGGGAAGGAGATGGGGGAAGGAAGGGGGGAGGATTCAGGGGGAAGGAGATTGTGGGGGTAAGGAAGGGGGAAGGAGATGTGAGGGAAGAAGATGAGCTGTTAGGAAGGGGGAAGGAGATGGGGGAAGCAGATGGGGGAAGGAGATGGGGAAGGAATGGGGGAAGTAGATGTGGGGGAAGGAAGGTGGAAGGAGATGGGGTTAAGGAAGGGGGAAGGAGATGGGGGAAGCAGATAGGGGGGAAGGAAGGGGGAAGGTGATGGGGGAAAGGAACGGGGAAGGAGATAGCGGGGGAAGGAGATAGGGGAAGGAAGGGGGAAGGAGTCAGGGGGAAGGAGATTGGGGTGGAAGGAAGGGGAAGGAGATGTGGGGGAAGGAGATGAGGTGTAAGGAAGAGGGAAGGAGATGGGGGAAGCAGATGGGGGAAGGAAGGGGGAAGGAGATGGGGGAAGGAGATGGGAGGATGGAAGGAAGAAGGAGATGTGGGGGAAGGAAGGGGGAAGCTAATGTGGGGTAAGGAAGGGGGAAGGAGATGGGGTAAGCAGATAGGGGGAAGGAAGGGGGAAGGAGATTGTGCGGGAAGGAGATGGGGGAACGAAGGGGGAAGGAGATAGGGGGAATGAGATGGGGGAAGGAGGGGGAAAGAGATGGGGGATGGAATTTGAAGGAGATAGGTGGATGGAGATGGGGAAGGAGATAGTGGGGATGGAAGGGGAAGGAGATAAGGGAAGGAGATGGGGGGGGCGAAAGGGGGAAGGAGATAGGTGGGAAGGATATGGGGGAGGAAGGGGGAAGGAAGTGGGAAGGAGACGGGGAAGAAGGGGGGCAGGAGATAGGGGAGAAGGAGATGGTGGAAGGAAGGGGGAAGGAGATAAGGGAGAAGGAGAGGGGGGAACAAGATGGTGGGGAAGAAAGGTGGAAGGAGATAAGTTAAGGAGATGGGGAAGGAAGGGAGAAGAAGATGGGGAAGGAGATGGGGGAAGGAGATGGGGGAATGAAGGGGGAAGGAGATGGGGGGAAGGTGATGGGGGTAGGAAGGGGGAAGGAGATGGGGGGAAGGAGATAGGGGGAAGGAAGTGGAAAGGAGATGGGGAAGGAAGGGGGAAAGAGATGGGGGGAAGGAAGAGGTTACGAGACGGGGTGAAGGAACTGGTTAGGAGACAGGGGTGAAGGAAGGGGGAAGGAGATGGGGGGAAGGAGAGGGCGAAGGAAGTGGGAACGAGATAGTAGGGGAAAGAAGAGGGAAGTAGATAGGGGGAAGGAAGGGGGAAGGATGTGGGGGGAAGGAAGGGGGTAGGAGACAGGGGTGCAGGAAGTGGGAAAGAGATGGGTAAAGGAGAGGGGGGAACGAAGGGGGACGGAGATGGGGGAAGGAGATGTTGGGAAGGAAGGGGGAAGGAGATGGGGAAGTAGATGGGGGAAGGAAGGGGGAAGGGGATGAATGAAGGAGAGGGGGTAACGAAGGGGGGAAGGAGAGGGCGGAAAGAGATATTGCTAATGAAGGGGGAAGGAGATGAGGGAAGGAGATGGGGGAAAGGAGGGGGGAAGGAGATGGGGGAAGGAAGGGCAAAGAAGATGGGAGAAGTAGATGGGGGGAAGGAAGGGGAATGAGATGGGTGGAAGGAGATGGGGAGGGAGATGGGGAGAAGGAAGGGGGGGAGGAGATAGGGGGAAGGAGATGGGGGGAAGGAAGGGGGAAGGAGTTGGAAGAAGTAGATGGGGGGAAGGTAGGGGGAATGAGATGGGTGGAAGGAGATGGGGGAGGGAGATGGGGAGAAGTACGGGGGAATGAGTTAGGGGGAAGGAGATGGGGAAGGAAGGGGGAAGAAGATGTGTGGGAAGGAGATGGGGGAAGGTAGGGGGAACAAGATGGTGGGGAAGGAAGGAGGAAGGAGATGGGGGAAGCAGATGGGGGGAAGGAAGGGGGAGGAGATAGGGGGGATGGAAGTGGGAAGGAGATACGGGGGAAGGAAGGGTAAAGGAGATAGCGGGAAAGGAGATGGGGGAAGGAGATGGGGGACGGAAGGGGGTAGGAGACAGGGGTGAAGGAAGGGGGAAGGAGATGGGGAAAGGAAGGGTGAAGGAGATTGGGGGAAGGAAGGGGGTAGGAGACAGGGGTGAAGGAAGGGGGAAGGAGATGGGTGAAGGAGAGGGGGTAATGAAGGGGGGAAGGAGAGGGCGGAAAGAGATATTGCTAATGAAGGGGGAAGGAGATGAGGGAAGGAGATGGGGGGAAGGAAGGGGGAAGGAGATGGGAGAAGTAGATGGGGGGAAGGAAGGGGGAATGAGATGGGCGGTAGGAGATGGGGGAGGGAGATGGGGAGAAGGAAGGGGGAAGGAGATAGGGGGAAGGAGATTGGGGTGGAAGGAAATGTGGGGGAAGGAGATGAGGTGTAAGGAAGAGGGAAGCAGATGGGGGAAGCAGATGGGGGAAGGAAGGGGGAAGGAGATGGGGGAAGGAGATGGGGGGATGGAAGGAAGAAGGAGATGTGGGGGAAGGAAGGGGGAAGTTAATGTGGGGTAAGGAAGGGGGAAGGAGATGATGTAAGCAGATAGGGGGAAGGAAGGGGGAAGGAGATTGTGCGGGAAGGAGATGGGGGAACGAAGGGGGAAGGAGATAGGGGGAATGAGATGGGGGAAGGAGGGGGAAAGAGATGGGGGATGGAAGGGGAAGGAGATAGGTGGATGGAGATGGGGAAGGAGATAGTGGGGATGGAATGGGGAAGGAGATAAGGGAAGGAGATCGGGGGGGCAGCAAGGGGGAAGGAGATAGGTGGGAAGGAGATGGGGGGAGGAAGGGGGAAGGAAGGGGGAAGGAGACGGGGAAGAAGGGGGGCAGGAGATGGGGAGAAGGAGATGGTGGAAGGAAGGGGGAAGGAGATAAGGGAGAAGGAGAGGGGGGAACAAGATGGTGGGGAAGAAAGGTGGAAGGACATAAGTTAAGAAGATGGGGGGAAGGAAGGGAGAAGAAGATGGGGAAGGAGATGGGGGAAGGAGTTGGGAGAAGGAAGGGGGAAGGAGATGGGGGGAAGGTGATGGGGTAGGAAGCGGAAGTAGATGGGGGAAGGAGATAGGGGGAAGGAAGTGGAAAGGAGATGGGGAAGGAAGGGGGAAAGAGATGGGGGGAAGGAAGAGGTTACGAGACGGGGTGAAGGAACTGGTTAGGAGACAGGGGTGAAGGAAGGGGGAAGGAGATGGGGGGAAGGAGAGGGCGAAGGAAGTGGGAACGAGATAGTAGTGGAAAGAAGAGGGAAGTAGATAGGGGGAAGGAAGGGGGAAGGATGTGGGGGGAAGGAAGGGAGTAGGAGACAGGGGTGCAGGAAGTGGGAAAGAGATGGGTGAAGGAGAGGGGGGAACGAAGGAGGACGGAGATGGGGGAAGGAGATGTTGGGAAGGAAGGGGGAAGGAGATGGGGAAGTAGAAGGGGGAAGGAAGGGGGAAGGGGATGAGTGAAGGAGAGGGGGTAACGAAGGGGGGAAGGAGAGGGCGGAAAGAGATATTGCTAATGAAGGGGGAAGGAGATGAGGGAAGGAGATGGGGGAAAGGAAGGGGGAAGGATATGGGGGAAGGAAGGGCAAAGAAGATAGGAGAAGGAGATGGGGGGAAGGAAGGGGGAATGAGATGGGTGGAAGGAGATGGGGTGAAGGAAGGGGGAAGGAGATTTGGGAAAGGAAGGGGGAAGGAGATGGGGGAAGGAGATGGGGAGAAGGAAGGGGGAAGGAGATGGGGAGGAGATGGGGGAAGTAGATAGGGAGAAGGAGATGGGGGGGAAGGAAGGGGGAAGGAGATGGGGGAAGGAGATTGGGGGAAGGAAGGGGGAATGACATAGGGGGAAGGAAGGGGGATGGAGATGTGGAGGAAGGAGGTAGGGGGGATGGACGGGGGAACGAGATGGGGGTAAGGAAGGGGGAAGGATTTGGGTGAAGCAGATAGGGGGGAAGGAAGGGGAAGGAGATGGGGGAAGGAAGGGGGAAGGAGATGGGGGAAGGAGAAAAGGGGCAAAGAAGGGGGAAGATGATAGCGGGGGAAAGAGATGGGGGAAGGAAGGGGGAAGGAGATGAGGGGAAGAATTGGGGGGAAGGAAGGGGGAAGGAGATGGGGAAGGAGATAGCAGGGAAGGAGATGTGGGGAAGGAAGGGGGGACGGAGATGTGGGGCAAGGAAGGGGGAAGGAGATACGGGGAAGGAGATCGGGGGGAAGTAAGGGGGAATGAGATGGGGGGATGGAGATGGGGGTGGGAGATGGGGGGGAAGGAAGGGGGACGGAGATAGGGGGAAGGTGATGGGGTGGAAGAAAGGGGGAAGGAGATGTGGGGGAAGGAATGGGGAAGGAGATTCGGGGAAGGAGGGAGGAACGAGATGGGGTGAGGAAGGGGGAAGGAGATGGGGGGAAGCCGATAGTGTGGAAGGAAGGGGGTAGGAGACAGGGTGAAGGAGATGGGGGGAAGGAAGGGGGATGGAGATGGGGGTGGGAGATGGGGGGGAAGGAAGGGGGAAGGAGATAGGGGGAAGGTGATGGGGGAAGGAAGGGGGAAGGAGTTGGAAGAAGTAGATGGGGAAAGGAAGGTGGAATGAGATGGGTGGAAGGAGATGGGGGAGGGAGATGGGGAGAAGTAGGGGGAATGAGTTAGGGGGAAGGAGATGGGGAAGGAAGGGGGAAGAAGATGTGTGGGAAGGAGATGGGGGAAGGTAGGGGGAACGAGATGGTGGGGAAGGAAGGAGGAAGGAGATGGGGGAAGCAGATGGGGGGAAGGAAAGAGGAAGGAGATGGGGGAAGCAGATAGGGGGGACGGAAGGGGGGAGGAGATGGGGGGATGGAAGTGGGAAGGAGATAGGGGGAAGGAAGGGGGAAGAAGATGGGGGAAGGAGATAGGGGAAGGAAGGGCGAAGGAGATAGTGGGGGAAGGAGATGCGGGAAAGGCAGGGGGAAGGAGATACGGGAAGGATTAGGGGGAAGAAAGAGGGAAGGAGATGGGGGAAGGAGATGGGGAAGGAAGGGGGAAGGAGGTGGGGGAAGGAGATTGGGGAAGGGGATGGGGGAAAGGAAGGGGGATGGAGATAGGGAGGGAGGAGATGGGGGGAAGGAAGGGGGAACGAGATGGGGGAAGGCAGCGGGAAGGAGATGTGGGGGAAGGAAGGGGGGAGGAGATAGGGGGGATGGAAGTGGGAAGGAGATAGGGGGAAGGAGATGGGGGAAGGAATGACGAAGGAGATAGCGGGGGAAGGAGATGGGGGGAAGGAAGGGGAAGGATATGGGGGAAGGAAGGGGGAAGGAGATAGGGAAGGAGATGGGGGAAGGAAGGGGGAAGGAAGGGGGAAGGAAGGGGAAAGGAGATAAGGGGGAAGGAGAGAGGGGGAAGAAGATGGTGGGAAAGGAAGGGGGAAGGAGATACGTTAAGGAGATGGGGGGAAGGAAGGGAGAAGGAGATGGAGGAAGGAGATGGGGGAAGGAGATGGGGGAAGGAAGGGGAAAGGAGATGGGGGAAGAAGATAGGGGGAATGAGATAGGGGGAAGGGCGAAGGAGATAGTGGGGGAAGGAGATGGGGGAAGGAAGGGGGAAGGAGTTAGGGGAAGGATTAGGGGGAAGGAAGAGGGAAGGAGATGGGGGGAAGGAGATGGGGAAGGAAGGGGGAAGGAGATGGGGGGAAGGAGATGGGGGAAGGAGATAGGGGGAAGGAGGGGGAAGTAGATGGTGGGAGGAGATAGGCAGGGAAAGGGGAAGGAGATGCGCAAAGAAAGGGGGAAGGAGATGGGGAAGGAAGGGGGGAGGGGATAGGGGGAAGGAGATTGGGGGAAGGAGATAGGGGAGGGAGGAAGGAAGGGGAAAGGAGATGGAGGAAGGAAGGGGGAAATTGATGGGGGAAGGAGATGGGGAAAGAAGGGGGAAGGAGATAGGGGGAAGGAGATGGGGAGAAGGAGATGGGGGGAAGGAAGGGGGAAGGAGATGGGGGAAGAAGATAGGGGGAATGAGATAGGGGGAAGGGCGAAGGGGATAGTGGGGGAAGGAGATGGGGGAAGGAAGGGGGAAGGAGATAGGGGAAGGATTAGGGGGAAGGAAGAGGGAAGGAGATGGGGGGAAGGAGATGGGGAAGGAAGGGGGAAGGAGATAGGGGGGAAGGAGATGGGGGAAGGAGATAGGGGGAAGGAGGGGGAAGTAGATGGTGGGAGGAGATAGGCAGGGAAAGGGGAAGGAGATGCGGAAAGAAAGGGGGAAGGAGATGGGGAAGGAAGGGGGAAGGAGTTAGGGGGAAGGAGATGGGGAGAAGGAGATGGGGGGAAGGAAGGGGGAAGGAGATGGGGGAAGGAGATTGGGGGAAGGAAGGGGTAATGAGATGGGGGAAGGTAGGGGAAGGAGATGTGGGGGAAGGAATGGGGAAGGAGATAGGGAGGAAGGAAGGGGGAACAAGATGGGGGTAAGGAAGGGGGAAGGAGATGGGGGAAGCAGATGGTGGGAAGGAGATAGGGGGAAGGAAGGGGAAGGAGATAGGGGGAATGAAGGGGGAAGGAGATAAGGGGAAGGAGTTGGGGTGGGAGATGGGGGGAAGAAAGGGGGAATGAAATGTGGGGTGAAGGAATGCGGAAGGAGATTGGTGGGAAGGAATGAGGACCGAGATGGGGGGTAAGGAAGGGGGAAGGAGATGGGGGAAGGAGATGGGGGGAAGGAAGGGGGAAGGAGATGGGGGAAGGAAGGGGAAGGAGATTAGGGGAATGAAGGGGGAAGGGGATAGGGCGAAGGAGTTGGGGTGGGAGATGGGGGAAGGAAGGGGGAAGGAGATAGGGGGAAGGAGATAGGGGGCAAGAAAGGGGGAATGAAATGTGGGGGGAAGGAATGGGGAAGGGGATTGGGGGGAAGGAATGAGGAACGAGATTGAGGGTAAGGAAGGGGGAAGGAGATGAGGGGAAGCAGATAGGGTGGAAGCAAGGGGGAAGGAGATAGGGGGAAGGAGATAGGGGGAAGGAAGGGGGAAGAAGATAGCGGGGGAAGGAGATGGGGGAAGGAAAGCGGAAGGAGATGGGGAGAAGGAAGGGCAAGGAGATAGGGTGGAAGAATTACAGGAGGAAGGAAGCAGGAAGGAGATGGGGAAAGGAGATGGGGGAAGGAATGGGGGTAGAAGATGTGGGGGAAGGAAGGTGGAAGGAGATTGGGAGTAAGGATGGGGGAAGGAGATGGGGGAAGGAAGGGGGAAAGAGATAGGGGAAGAATTATGGGGGGAAGGAAGGGGGAAGGAAGGAAGGGGGATGGAAGGAAGAAGGAGATGTGGGGGAAGGAAGGGGAAGTTGATGTGGGGAAAGGAGATGGGGGAAGGAATGGGGGAAGTAGATGTGTGGGAAGGAGATGGGGAAGCAGATAGGGTGGAAGGAAGGGGGAAGGAGATGGGGGAAAGGAACTAGGAAGGAGATAGTGGGGGAAGGAGATAGGGGAAGGAAGGGGGGAGGATTCAGGGGGAAGGAGATTGTGGGGGTAAGGAAGGGGGAAGGAGATGTGACGGAAGAAGATGAGCTGTAAGGAAGGGGGAAGGAGATGGGGGAAGCAGATGTGGGGGAAGGAAGGTGGAAGGAGATGGGGGTAAGGAAGGGGGAAGGAGATGGGGGAAGAAGATAGGGGGGAAGGAAGGGGAAGGTGATGGGGAAAGAAACGGGGAAGGAGATAGCGGGGGAAGGAGATAGGGGAAGGAAGGGGGAAGGAGACAGGGGGAAGGAGATTGGGGTGGAAGGACGGGGAAGGAGATGTGGGTTAAGGAGATGAGGTGTAAGGAAGAGGGAAGGAGATGGGGGAAGCAGATGGGGGAAGGAAGGGGGAAGGAGATGGGGAAGGAGATGGGGGATGGAAGGAAGAAGGAGATGTGGGGGAAGGAAGGGGGAAGTTAATGTGGGGTAAGGAAGGGGGAAGGAGATGGGGTAAGCAGATAGGGGGAAGGAAGGGGGAAGGAGATTGTGAGGGAAGGAGATGGGGGAACGAAGGGGGAAGGAGATAGGGGGAATGAGATGGGGTAAGGAGGGGGAAAGAGATGGGGGATGGAAGGGGAAGGAGATAGGTGGATGGAGATGGGGAAGGAGATAGTGGGGATGGAAGGGGGAAGGAGATAGGGGAAGGAGATGGGGAGAAGGAATGCGGTATGAAATAGGGGAGAAGGAGATTGGGGGGAAGGGAGGGGGAAGGAGATGGGGGAGAAGGTGATAGGGGAAGGAAGAGGGAAGGAGATCGGGAAAAGGAGATAGCGGGGCAGGAATGGGGAAGGAGATAGTGGAGAAGGAGATGGGGGGTAAGGAAGGGTGAAGGAGATGGGGGATGGAAGGGGAATGAGATGGGGTAGGAAGGGGGAATGAGATAGGGAAAGGAGGCGGGGAAGGATGGGGAAGGAGATGGGGGAAGGAGATGGGGTGAAGGAAGTGGGAAGGAGATTTGGGGAAGGAAGGGGGAAGGAGATGGGGGAAGGAAATGGGGGGAAGGAAGGGGGAAGGAGATGGGGGATGGAAGGGGAATGAGATGGGGTAGGAAGGGGGAATGAGATAGGGAAAGGAGGCGGGGAAGGATGGGGAAGGAGATGGGGGAGGGAAATGGGGGGAAGGAAGTGGGAAGGAGATGGGGCAAGGAAGGGGGAAGGAGATGTGGTGGAAGGAATGGGGAAGGAGATGGGGGAAGGAAGGGGGAACAAGATGGGGGTAAGGAAGGGGGAAGGAGATGGGGGAAGGAAGGGGGAACAAGATGGTGGTAAGGAAGGGGGAAGGAGATGGGGGAAGCAGATAGGGGGAAGGAAGGGGGAAGGAGATAGAGGTGAAAGAGATGGAGGAAGAAATGGGGAAGGAGATGGGTGAAGTAGATGGGGGGAAGGAGATAGGGGCGGTTGGAAGGGGGAAGGAGATGGGGGAAAGAGATGACCCGGGTTCAATTCCCGCCTCAGGCGACTGACTGTGTGGAGTTTGCACGTTCTCCCCGTGTCTGCGTGGGTTTCCTCCGGGTGCTCCGGTTTCCTCCCACACTCCAAAAGATGTGCAGGTCAGGTGAATTGGCCATGCTAAATTGCCCGTAGTGTTAGGTAAGGGGTAGATATAGATGTAGGGGTATGGGTGGGTTACGCTTCGGCGGGGCGGTGTGGACTTGTTGGGCCGAAGGGCCTGTTTCCACACTGTAAGTAAGTAATCTAATCTAATCTAATCTAAAGGAGATGGGGGAATGAGATGGGGAAGGAAGGGGGAAGGTGATGGGGAAGGAGATAGAGGGGAAAGGGATAAGTGTGAAGGAGCTCGGGGTGGAAGGATAAGGGGTAAGGAAGGGGGAAGGAGTTGGGGGAAGGATGGGAGATGGAAGGGGGAAGTAGATGGGGGAAGGAGATGGGGGAAGGTAGGGGGAAGGAGATGGGGGAAGCAGATAGGGGGAAGGAAGGGGGAAGGAGATGGGGGAAGGAAGGGGAAGGAGATGGGAGGAGGGAAGGGGGAAGGAGATGGGGGAAGGAGTTGGGGTGGGAGATGGGGGAAGGAAGGGGGAAGGAGATGGGGGAAGGAGATGGGGGCAAGTAAGGGGGAATGAAATGTGGGGGGAAGGAATGGGGAAAGAGATTGGGGGAAAGGAATAATGAACGAGATGGGGGGTAAGGAAGGGGGAAGGAGATGGGGGAAGCAGATAGGGTGGAAGGAAGGGGGAAGGAGATAGGGGGAAGGAGATAGCGGGAAGGAAGGGGGATGTAGATAGTGGGGGAAGGAGATGGGGGAAGGAAGGGGGAAGGAGATGGGGAGAAGGAAGTGGGAAGGAGATAGGGGAAGGAGATGGGGGTGAAGGAATGCGGTATGAAATAGGGGAGAAGGAGATTGGGGGGAAGGGAGGGGAAAGGGGACGGGGGAGAAGGAGATAGGGGAAGGAAGAGGGAAGGAGATCGGGGAAAAGGAGATAGCGGGGCAGGAATGGGGACGGAGATAGTGGAGAAGGAGATGGGGGGTAAGGAAGGGTGAAGGAGATGGGGGATTGAAGGGGGAAGGATATGGGAGAAGGAAGGGGGAATGAGATAGGGGAAGGAGGCGGGGGAAGGATGGGGAAGGAGATTTGGGGAAGGAAGGGGGAAGGAGATGGGGGAAGGAGATGGGGGAAGGAAGGGGGAAGGAGATAGGAGGAGGAGATGGGGGGAAGTAGATAGGGGGAAGGAGATAGGGGGTAGGAAGGGGGAAGGAGATGGGAGCAGGAGATTGGGGGCAAGGAAGGGGAATGAGATAGGGGGAAGGAGATGGGGAGGGAAATGGGGCGGAAGGAAGTGGGAAGGAGATGGGGGAAGGAAGGGGGAAGGAGATGTGGGGGAAGGAAGGGGAAGGAGATGGGGAAGGAAGGGGGAACAAGATGGAGGTAAGGAAGGGGGAAGGAGATGGGGAAGCAGATAGCGGGGAAGGAAGGGGGAAGAAGATAGAGGTGAAAGAGATGGAGGAAGAAATGGGGAAGGAGATGGGGGAAGGAGATGGGGGGAAGGAGATAGGGGCGGTTGGAAGGGGGAAGGAGATGGGGGGCTTGGAAGGGGGAAGGAGATGGGGGAAGGAGATGGGGGAAGGTAGGGGGAAGGAGATGGGTGAAGGAAGGGGGAAGGTGATTGTGGGGGAAGGAAGGGGGAAGGAGAAAGGGGGGGTGGAAGGGGAAACAAGATTGGGGGTAAGGAAGGCGAAGGAGATGGGGGAAGCAGATAGGGGGAAGGAAGTGGGAAGGAGATGGGGTAAGGAAGGGGAAGGAGATAGGGGGGAAGGAAGGGGGAAGGAGATGGGGGAAGGATTTGGGGTGGGAGATGGGGGAAGGAAGGGGGAAGGAGATGGGGGAAGGAGATGGGGGGAAGAAAGGGGGAATGAAATGTTGGGGAAGGAATGGGGAAAGAGATTGGGGGGAAGGAATGAGGAAAGAGATGGGGGGTAAGGAAGGTGGAAGGATATGGGGGGAAGCAGATAGGGTGGACGGAAGGGGGAAGGAGATAGGGGGAAGGAGATAGGGGGAAGGAAGTGGGAAGGAGATAGCGCGTGAAGGAGATGGGGGAAGGAGAAGGGGGGAAGGAGATGGGGGAAGGAGATGGGGAGAAGGAAGTGGGAAGGAGATGGGGGGAAGAATTATGGGGGGAAGGAAGGGGGAAGGAGATGGGGAAGAAGATGGGGGAAGGAATGGGGGAAGTAGATGTGGGGGAAGGAAGGTGGAAGGAGATGGGGAGTAAGGAAGGGGGAAGGAGATGGGGGAAGGAAGTGGGAAGGAGATGGGGGGAAGAATTATGGGGGGAAGGAGATGGGGAAGGAGATGGGGAAGGAGATGGGGGAAGGAATGGGGAAGTAGATGTGGGGGAAGGAAGGTGGAAGGAGATGGGGAGTAAGGAAGGGGGAAGGAGATGGGGGGAAGGAAGGGGGAAGGAGATGGGGGAAGAATTATGGGGGGAAGGAAGGGGAAAGGAGATGGGGGAAGGAGATGGGGGAAGGAATGGGGGAAGTAGATGTCGGGGAAGGAAGGTGGAAGGAGATGGGGAGTAAGGAAGGGGGAAGGAGATGGGGGAAGCAGATGGGGGGAAGGAAGGGGGAAGGAGATGGGGGAAAGGAACGGGGAAGGAGATAGTGGGGGAAGGAGATAGGGGGAAGGAAGGGGGAAGGAGACAGGGGGAAGGAGATTGGGGGGGAAGGAAGGGGGAAGGAGATGTGGGGGAAGGAGATGAGGTGTAAGGAAGGGGGAAGGTGATGGGGGAAGGAGATGGGGGATGGAAGGAAGAAGGAGATGTGGTGGAAGGAAGGGGAAGTTAATGTGGGGTAAGGAAGGGGGAAGGAGATGGGGTAAGCAGATGGGGGAAGGAAGGGGGAAGGAGATAGTGAGGGAAGGAGATGGGGGAACGAAGGGGGAAGGAGATGGGGGAATGAGATGGGGGAAGGAGGGGGAAGGAGATGGGGGATAGAAGGGGAAGGAGATAGGGTGATGGAGATGGGGAAGGAGATAGTGGGGAAGGAAGGGTGAAGGAGATAAGGGAAGGAGATCTGGGGGCAGAAAGGGGGAAGGAGATAGGTGGGAATGAGATGGGGGAGGAAAGGGGAAGGAAGGGAGAAGGAAGGGGGAAGGAGACAGGGGAAAAAGGCGGGAGGAGATAGGGGAGAAGGCGATGGTGGAAGGAAAAGGGTAGGAGATAAGGGGGAAGAAGAGAGGGGGAAGAAGATGGTGGGGAAGGAAGGTGGAAGGAGATCAGTTAAGGAGATGGGGGGAAGGAAGGGAGAAGAAGATGGGGAAGGAGATGGCGAAAGGAGATGGGGGAAGGAGATGGGGGAAGGTGATGGGGTTAGGAAGGGGGAAGGAGTTTGGGGGAAGGCGATAATGGGGGAAGGAAGTGGAAAGGAGATGGGGAAGGAAGGGGGAAAGAGATGGGGGAAGGAAGGGGTTAGGAGACGGGGTGAAGGAACTGGTTAGGAGACAGGGGTGAAGGAAGGGGGAAGGAGATGGGGGGAAGGAAGGGGGTAGGAGACAGGGGTGAAGGAAGGGGAAAGGAATTGCGTGAAGTAGAGGGGGGAACGAAGTGGGGGAGGAGAGGGCGGAAGGAAGGGGAAAGCAGATGGGGGAAGGAAGGGGGAAGGAGATGGGGGGAAGGAGATGTTGGCAACGAAGGGGGAAGGAGATGGGGGAAGGAGATGGGGGAAGGAAGGGGGAAGGAGATGGGGGAAGGAAGGGGGAAGGAGATGGGAGAAGTAGATGGGGAGAAGGAAGGGGGAAGGAAATAGGGGGAAGGAGATGGGGACGGAAGGGGGAAGATGTGTGGGAAGGAGATGGGGGGAAGGAAGGGGGAACGAGATGATGGGGAAGGAAGCAGGAAAGAGATGGGGAAGCAGATAGGGGGAAGGAAGGGGGGAGGAGATGGGGGGATGGAAGTGGGAAAGAGATAGGGTGAAGGAGATGGGGGAAGGAATGGCGAAGGAGATAGCGGGGGAAGGAGATTGGGGAAGGAAGGGGGAAGGTGATGGGGGAAGGAAGGGGGAAGGAGATAGGGGAAGGGATGGGGGGAAGGAAGTGGGAAGGAAGGGGGAAGAGGATGGGGAAGAAGGGGGTGAGGATATAGGGTAGAAGGAGTTGGGGGAAGGAAGGGGGAAGGAGATAAGGAGGAAGGAGATAGGGGGAAGAAGATAGTGGGGAATGAAGGGGGAAGGAGATAAGTTAAGGAGATAGGGGGAAGGAAAAGAGAAGGAGATGGAGGAAGGAGATGGGGTTAGGAGATGGGGAAGGAAGGGGGAAGGAGATAGTGGGGGAGGAGATGGGGGGAAGGAAGGGCGAAGGAGATAGTGGGGGAAGGAGATGGGGGAAGGAAGGGGGAAGGAGATAGGGGAAGGATTAGGGTGGAAGGAAGAGGGAAGGTGATAGGGGGAAGGAGATGGCGAAGGAAGAGGGAAGGAAGGGGGAAGGAGATGGCGGAAAGGAGATAGGGGGAAGGAAGGGCGAAGGAGATATTGGGGGAAGGAGATAGGGGAAGGATTAGGGGGGAAGGAAGAGGGAAGGAGATGGGGAAGGAAGGGGGAAGGAGATAGGGGTAATGAAGGGGGAAGGAGATGGGGGTGGAGATAGGGGGAAGGAAAGGGGAAGGAGATGGGGAAAGAAAGGGGGAAGGAGATGGGGGAAGGAGATGGGGGAAGGAGATCGGGGGAATGAAGGGGGAAGGAGATAGGGGAGGAGATCGGGGGAAGGAAAGGGGAAGGAGATGGGGAAAGAAAGGGGGAAGGAGATGGGGGAAGGAAGGGGGAGGAGATGTGGGGGAAGGGTGGGGGAAGGAGATTGGGGAAGGAGATAGGGGAGGAAGGAAGGGGGAAGGAGATGGGGGAAGGAAGTGGGAAGGAGATGGGGGGAAGGAGATGGGGAAAGAAGGGGGAAGCAGATAGGGGAAGGAGATGGGGAGAAGGAATGCGGAATGAGATAGGGGAGAAGGAGATTGGGGGGAAGGAAGGGGGAAGGAGACGGAGGAGAAGGAGATAGGTGAAGGAAGAGGGAAGGAGATCGGGGAAAAGGAGATAGCGGGGCAGGAATGGTGAAGGAGATAGTGGAGAAGGAGATGGGGGGTAAGGAAGGGTGAAAGAGATGGGGGATGGAAGGGGGAAGGAGATGGGGGAAGGAAGGGGGAAGGAGATAGGGGGAGGAGATGGGGGGGAAGTAGATAGGGGGAAGGAGATAGGGGAAGGAAGTGGAAAGGAGATGGGGGAACGAGATTGGGGGAATAAAGGGGGAATGCGATAGGGGAAGGAGATGGGGGTGGGAAATGGGGGGGAAAGAAGGGGGAAGGAAGGGGGAAGGAGATGTGGGGGAAGGAATGGGGAAGAAGATGGGGGGAAGGAAGGGCGAACAAGATGGGGGTAAGGAAGGGGGAAGGAGATGGGGGAAGCAGATAGGGGGGAAGGAAGGGGGAAGGAGATAGGGGAAAGGAAGGGAGAAGGAGATGGGGGAAGGAAGGGGGAAGGAGACAGGGGGAAGGATTGGGGGAAGGAAGGTGGAAGGAGATTGGGAAAGGAGATGGGGAAGGAAGGGGTAGGAGATAGCGTGGAAAGGAGATGGGGGGATGAAAGGTGGAATGAATTGTGGGGTGTAGGAATGGGGAAGGAGGTTGGGGGGAAGGAATGAGGAACGAGATGGGGGGTAAGGAAGGGGGAAGGAGATGGGGAAGCAGATAGAGTGGAAGGAAGGGGGAAGGAGATAGGGGGGATGGAAGGGTGAAGGAAATAGCGGGGGAAAGAGATGGGGGAAGGAAGGGGGAAGGAGATGGGGGAAGGAAGGGGGAAGGAATAGGGGAAGAATTACGGGGGAAAGGAAGGGGCAAGGAGATGGGAGAAGGAGATGGGAGAAGGAATGGGGGAAGGAGATGTGGGTGAAGGAAGGTGGAAGGAGATGGGGGTAAGAAGGGGGAAGGAGATGGGGGAAGCAGATGGGGGAAGGAAGGGGGAAGGAGATGGGGGAAAGGAACGGGGAAGGAGATAGCGCGGGAAGGGTATGGGGGAAGGAAGAGGGAAGGAGACAGGGTGAAGGAGATTGGGTGGGAAGGAAGGGGGAAGGACATGTGGGGGATGGAGATGAGGTGTAAGGAAGGGGGAAGGAGATGGGGGAAGCAGTTGGGGAAGGAAGGGGGAAGGAGATAGCGGGGGATGGAGATGGGGGGAAGGGAGGGGGAAGTAGATGGGGGAAGGAGATAGGGGGATGGAAGGAAGAAGGAGATGTGCGGGAAGGAAGGGGGAACAAGATGGGGGTAAGGAAGGGGGAAGGAGATGGGGGAAGCAGATCGGGGGCAAGGAAGGGGGAAGGAGATAGGGGGAAGGAAGGGGGGAGGAGATGGGTGGAAGGAAGGGGGAAGGAGATAGCGGGGGAAGGATATGGGGGGAAGGAAGGGGGAAGGAGATGGGGGAAGGAGATGGGGGAAGAAAGGGGGAAGGAGATAGCGGGGAAGGAGTTGTGGGGAATGAAGGGGGGACTGAGATTTGGGGGAAGGAAGGGGGAAGGAGATCGGGGTGAAGGAAGGGGGAATGAAATGTGGGGGGAAGGAATGGGGAAGGAGATTGGGGGGAAGGAATGAGGAACGAGACGGGGGGTAAGGAAGGGGAAGGAGATGGGGGAAGCAGATAGGGGGGAAGGAAGGGGGAAGGAGATAGCGGGGGCTGGAGATGGGGAAGGGAGGGGGAAGGAGATGGGGGAAGGAGATGGGGGATGGAAGGAAGAAGGAGATGTGGGGTAAGGAAGGGGGACGGAGATGGGGGGAAGCAGATGGGGAAAGGAAGGGGGAAGGAGGTAGTGAGGGAAGGAGATGGGGGAACGAAGGGGGAAGGAGATAGGGGGGAATGAGACGGGGGAAAGAGGGGGGAAGGAGATGGGTGAAGGAAGGGAAAGGAGATAGGGGGAAGGAGACAGGTGGGAAGGAGATACGGGGGAAGAAAGGGGGAAGGAGAGAGGGGGAAGTAGATGGGGGAAGGATATAGGGGGAATGAGATGGGGAGAAGGAGAGGGGGGAAGGATATAGGGGAGAAGGAGATAGGGCAGAAGGAAGAGGGAAGGGGATGGGGAAGGAGATATGGGGAAGGAAGGGGGAATGAGATGGGGAAGAAGATAGGGGCAAGGAGATAAGGGGAAGGAGATACGGTAGATGGAAGGGGAAGGAGATAGGGGGAAGGAGATGGGGGAAGGAAGGGGGAAGGAGGTAGGTGTGCAGGAGATGTGGGAAGGAAGGGGGAAGGAGATAGCGGAAGGAGATGGGGGAAGGAAGGGGGAAGGAGATAGCGGAAGGAGATGGGGGAAGGAAGGGGGAAGGAGATGGGGGAAGGAGATGGGGGGAAGAAAGGGGGCATGAAATGTGGGGGGAAGGAATGGGGAAGGAGATTGGGGGGAAGGAATGCGGAACGAGATGGGGGTAAGAAAGGGGGAAGGAGATGGGGAAGCAGATAGGTGGAAGGAAGGGGAAGGAGATAGGGGAAGGAGATAGAGGAGAAAGAGATGGAGAAAGAAATGGGGAAGGAGATGGGGGAAGGAGATGGGGTGAAGGAGATGGGGGGAAGAGATGGGCGGAAGGAATGGAGAAGGAGATGGGGGAAGGAGATGGGGAAGGAAGGGGGAAGAAGATGGGGGAAGGAGATAGAGGGGAAGGAGATAAGTGTGAAGGAGCTCGGAGTGGAAGGAGAAGGGGGGAAGGAAGGGGGAAGGAGATGGGGGAAGGATGGGAGATGGAAGGGGGAAGGAGATGGGGGAAGGTAGGGGGAAGGAGATGGGGGGAAGGAAGGGGAAAGGAGATGGGGAAGGATTAGGGGGGAAGGAAGAGGGAAGGAGATAGGGGGAAGGAGATGGCGACCGAAGGGGGAAGGAGATAGGGGGAAGGAGATGGAAGAAGGAGATGGGGGAAGGATGGGGGAAGGAGATAGGGAAAGGATTAGGGGTGAAGGAACAGGGAAGGAGATGAGGGAAGGAGAAGGGGAAGGAAGGGAAAGTCGATAGGGGGAAGGAGATGGGAGAAAGAGATGGAGGTGGGAAATGGGGGGAAGGAAGGGGGAAGGAGATGTGGGGGAAGGAATGGGGAAGGAGATAGGGGAAGGAAGGGGGAGCAAGATGGGGGTAAGGAACGGGGAAGGAGATGGGGAAGGAGATGGGAGGAAGGAAGGTGGAAGGAAGGGGTAGGGACGGGGGAAGGAGATGGGTTAAGAAGGGGGTGAGGAGATAGGGGTGAAGGAGTTGGGGAAGGAAGGGGGAAGGAGATCGGGTGAAGGAGATGGAGGAGAAAGAGATGGAGAAAGAAATGGGGAAGGAGAATGGGGAAGGAGATGGGGGGAAGGAGATGGGGGAAGAGGATGGCGAAGGAAGGGGGAAGGAGATAGGGTGAAGGAGATGGAGGAGAAAGAGATGGAGAATGAAATGGGGAAGGAGATGGGGGAAGGAGATGGGGGGAAGGAGATGGGGGAAGAGGATGGCGAAGGAAGGGGGAAGGAGATAGGGAAAGAAGATAGAGGAGAAAGAGATGGAGAAAGAAATGGGGAAGGAGATGGGGGAAGGAGATGGGGGGAAGGAGATGGGTTGAAGAGATGGGCGGAAGGAAGGGAGAAGGAGATGGGGGAAGGAGATGGGGAAGGAAGGGGGAAGAAGATGGGCAGATAGAGGGGAAGGAGATAAGGGTAAAGGAGAACGGGGTGGAAGGAGAAGGGGGGAAGGAAGGGGGAAGGAGATGGGGGAAGGAGATAGAGGGGAAGGAGATAAGTGTGAAGGAGCTCGGAGTGGAAGGAGAAGGGGAAGGAAGGGGGAAGGAGATGGGGGAAGGATGGGAGATGGATGGGGGAAGGAGATGGGGGAAGGTAGGGGGAAGGAGATGGGGGGAAGGAAGGGGGAAGGAGATGGGGAAGGATTAGGGGGGAAGGAAGAGGGAAGGAGATAGGGGAAAGGAGATGGCGACCGAAGGGGGAAGGAGATAGGGGGAAGGAGATGGAAGAAGGAGATGGGGGAAGGATGGGGGAAGGAGATAGGGGGTAAAGAAGGGGGAAGGAGATAGGGGGGATGGAGATGGGAGGAAGTAAGGGTGAAGGAGATATTGGGGGAAGGAGATGGGGGAAGGAAGGGGGAAGGAGATAGGGAAAGGATTAGGGGTGAAGGAACAGGGAAGGAGATGGGGGGAAGGAGAAGGGGAAGGAAGGGGCAAGTCGATAGGGGGAAGGAGATGGGAGAAGGAGATGGAGGTGGGAAATGGGGGGAAGGAAGGGGGAAGTATATGGGGGAAGGAAGGGGGAAGGAGATGTGGGGGAAGGAATGGGGAAGGAGATAGAGGAAGGAAGGGGGAGCAAGATGGGGGTAAGGAACGGGGAAGGAGATGGGGAAGGAGATGGGAGGAAGGAAGGGGTAGGGACGGGGGAAGGAGATGGGGGAAGAAGGGGGTGAGGAGATAGGGGTGAAGGAGTTGGGGAAGGAAGGGGGAAGGAGATAAGGGGGAAGGAGAGAGGGGGAAGAAGATGATGGGGAAGGAAGGGGGAAGGAGATAAGGTAAGGAGAAGGGGGGAAGGAAAAGAGAAGGAGATGGAGGAAGGAGATGGTGTTAGGAGATGGGGGAAGGAAGGTGGAAGGAGATGGGGGGAAGGAAGGGGGAAGGAGATGGGGGAAGGAGATGGGGGATGGAAGGGCGAAATAGATAGTGGGGGAAGGAGATGGGGTAAGGAAGGGGGAAGGAGATGGGGAAGGATTAGGGGGGAAGGAAGAGTAAAGGAGATGGGGGAAGAGGATGGCGAAGGAAGGGGGAAGGAGATCGGGTGAAGGAGATGGAGGAAGGAGATGAGGGAAGGAGATGGGGGAAGGAAGGGGGAAGGAGATAGGCGGGAAGGAAGGGGGAAGGAGATAGGGGGAAGGAGATGGGGGAAGGAAGGGCGAAGGAGATATTGGGGGAAGGAGATGGGGGAAGGAAGGGGGAAGGAGAAAGGTGAAGGATTGGGGGGAAGGAAGAGGGAAAGAGATTGGGGAAGGCGATGGGGAAGGAAGTGGGAAGGAGATAGGGGGAAGGAGATGGGGAAAACGATGGGGGGAATGAAGGGGGAAGGAGATGGGGGGAGGAGATAGGGGGTAGGAAAGGGGAAGGAGATGGGGAAAGAAAGGGGGAAGGAGATGGGAGAAGGCAGAGGGAAGGAGATGTGGGGGAAGGAAGGGGGTGGAGGTTGGGGTGATGTAGATAGGGGAGGAAGGAAGGGGGAAGGAGATGGGTGAAGGAAGTGGGAAGGAGATGGGGAAGGAGATGGGGGAAAGAAGGGGGAAGGAGATAGGGGAAGGAGATGGGGGAGAAGGAATGCGGTATGAAATAGGGGAGAAGGAGATTGGGGGAAGTGAGGGGGAAGGAGACGGGGGAGAAGGTGATAGGGGAAGGAAGAGGGAAGGAGATCGGGAAAAGGAGATAGCGGGGCAGGAATGGGGAAGGAGATAGTGGAGAAGGAGATGGGGGATGGAAGGGGGAAGGAGATGGGGGATGGAAGGGGGAAGGAGATGGGGGAAGGAAGGGGGAATGAGATAGGGGAAGGAGGCGGGGGGAAGGATGGGGAAGGAGATGGGGGAAGGAGATGGGTTGAATGAAGTGGGAAGGAGATTTGGGGAAGGAAGGGGGAAGGAAGGGGGAAGGAGATAGGGGGAGGAGATGGGGGGAAGTAGTTAGGGGAAAGAGATGGGGGGAAGGAAGGTGGAAGGAGATGGGGGATGGAGATTGGGGCAAGGAAGGGGGAATGAGATAGGGGGAAGGAGATGGGGGAGGGAAATGGAGGGGAAGGAAGTGGGAAGGAGATGGGGAAGGAAGGGGGAAGGAGATGTGGGTAAGAAAGGGGGAAGGAGATGGGGGAAGCAGATAGGGAGGAAAGAAGGGGGAAGGAGATAGAGGTGAAAGAGATGGAGGAAGAAATGGGGAAGGAGATGGGGAAGGAGATGGGGGAAGGAGATAGGGGCGGTTGGAAGGGGGAAGGAGATGAGGGAAAGAGATGGGGCGGAAGGAAGGGAGAAGGAGATGGGGGAATGAGATGGGGAAGGAAGGGGGAAGGAGATGGCGAAGGAGATAGAGGGGAATTAGATAAGTGTGAAGGAGCTCGGGGTGGAAGGAGAAGGGGAAAGGAAGGGGGAAGGAGATGGCGGAAGGATGTGAGATGGAAGTGGGAAGGAGATGGGGGAAGGAGATGGGGGAAGGTAGGGGGAAGGAGATGGGGGAAGGAAGGGGTAGGTGATTGTGGGGGAAGGAAGGGGGAAGGAGATAGGGGAAGGAAGGGGGAACAAGATTGGGGGTAAGGAAGGGGGAAGGAGATGGGGGAAGCAGATAGGGGGAAGGAAGGGGGAAGGAGATGGGGCAAGGAAGGGGAATGAGATGGGAGGAGGGAAGGGGAAAGGAGATGGGGGAAGGAGTTGGGGTGGGAGATGGGGGAAGGAAGGGGGAAGGAGATGGGGAAGGAGATGGGGGGAAGTAAGGGGGAATGAAATGTGTGGGGAAGGAATGGGGAAAGTGATTGGGGGGAATGAATGATGAACGAGATGGGGGGTAAGGAAGGGGGAAGGAGATGGGGGAAGCAGATAGGGTGGAAGGAAGGGGTAGGAGATAGGGGGAAGGAGATAGCGGGAAGGAAGGGGGATGGAGATAGTGGGGGAAGGAGATGGGGGGAAGGAAGGGGGAAGGAGATGGGAAAAGGAAGTGGGAAGGAGATAGGGGAAGGAGATGGCGGTGAAGGAATGCGGTATGAAATAGGGGAGAAGGAGATTGGGGGGAAGGGAGGGGGAAGGAGACGGGGGAGAAGGAGATAGGGGAAGGAAGAGGGAAGGAGATCGGGGAAAAGGAGATAGCGGGGCAGGAATGGGGACGGAGATAGTGGAGAAGGAGATGGGGGGTAAGGAAGGGTGAAGGAGATGGGGGATGGAAGGGGAAGGATATGGGGGAAGGAAGGGGGAATGAGATAGGGGAAGGAGGCGGGGAGAAGGATGGGGAAGGAGATGGGGAAGGAGATGGGGTGAAGGAAGTGGGAAGGAGATTTGGGGAAGGAAGGGGGAAGGAGATGGGGGAAGGAGAAGGGGGGAAGGAAGGGGGAAGGAGATGGGGGAAGGAGATAGAGGGGAAGGAGATAAGTGTGAAGTAGCTCGGAGTGGAAGGAGAAGGGGGAAGGAAGGGGGAAGGAGATGGGGGAAGGATGGGAGATGGAAGGGGGAAGGAGATGGGGGAAAGTAGGGGGAAGGAGATGGGGCGAAGGAAGGGGGAAGGAGATTATCGGGGAAGGAAGGGGGAAGGAAATAGGGGGAGGGAGATGGGGGGAAGGAAGGTGGATGGAGATGGGGGAAGGAGATGGAGGGAAGGAGGGGGGAAGGAGATAGGGGGAAGGAAGGGTTAAGGAAATGGGGAGAAGGAGATAAGGAGGAAGGAAGGGGAAGGAGTTAGGGGAGAAGGAGAATGGGGTGAAGGAAGGGTGAAGGAGATGGGGAAGGAAGGGGGAAGGCGTTGTGGGGAAGGTGATAGGGGGAAAGGAAGGGGGAAGGAGATAGGGGGAAGGAGTTGGGGGGATGGAACGGGGAAGGCGATGGGGATAGGAAGGGGGAAGGAGATATGGGAGGAAGGAAGGGGGAAGGAAATGGGGGAATAAAGGGGAAGGAAGGGGGAAGGAGATGGGGGAAGGAAGGGGGAAGGAGATAATGGGTGAAGAGGATGGGGAGGATGAAAGGGGAAAGAGATAGGGGCAAGGAGATAGGGGAGAAGGAGATTCGGGGTAAGGAAGGGGGAAGGAGATAGGGGGGAGGAGATGGAGGAAGGATGGGGGAAGGAGATAGGGGGAAAGAGATGGGGGAAGGAAGGGAGAAGGAGATGGGGAAGGATTAGGGGGGAAGGAAGAGGGAAGGAGATAGGGGGAAGGAGATGGCGACCGAAGGGGGAAGGAGTTAGGGGGAAGGAGATGGAAGAAGGAGATGGGGGAAGGATGGGGGAAGGAGATAGGGAAAGGATTTGGGGTGAAGGAACAGGGAAGGAGATGGGGGAAGGAGAAGGGGAAGGAAGGGGGAAGTCGATAGGGGGAAGGAGATGGGAGAAGGAGATGGAGGTCGGAAATGGGGGGAAGGAAGGGGGATGGAGATGTGGGGGAAGGAATGGGGAAGGAGATAGGGGAAGGAAGGGGGAGCAAGATGGGGGTAAGGAACGGGGAAGGAGATGGGGAAGGAGATGGGAGGAAGGAAGGGGGAAGGAAGGGGTAGGGACGGGGGAAGGAGATGGGGTAAGAAGGGGGTGAGGAGATAGGGGTGAAGGAGTTGGGGAAGGAAGGGGGAAGGAGATCAGGTGAAGGAGATGGAGGAGAAAGAGATGGAGAAAGAAATGGGGAAGGAGAATGGGGAAGGAGATGGGGGGAAGGAGATGGGGGAAGAGGATGGCGAAGGAAGGGGGAAGGAGATAGGGTGAAGGAGATGGAGGAGAAAGAGATGGAGAAAGAAATGGGGAAGGAGATGGGGGAAGGAGATGGGGGGAAGGAGATGGGGGAAGAGGATGGCGAAGGAAGGGGGAAGGAGATAGGGAAAGAACATAGAGGAGAAAGAGATGGAGAAAGAAATGGGGAAGGAGATGGGGGAAGGAGATGGGGGGAAGGAGATGGGTTGAAGAGATGGGCGGAAGGAAGGAGAAGGAGATGGGGGAAGGAGATGGGGAAGGAAGGGGGAAGAAGATGGGGGAGATAGAGGGGAAGGAGATAAGGGTAAAGGAGAACGGGGTGGAAGGAGAAGGGGGGAAGGAAGGGGGAAGGAGATGGGGGAAGGAGATAGAGGGGAAGGAGATAAGTGTGAAGGAGCTCGGAGTGGAAGGAGAAGGGGAAGGAAGGGGGAAGGAGATGGGGGAAGGATGGGAGATGGATGGGGGAAGGAGATGGGGGAAGGTAGGGGGAAGGAGATGGGGGGAAGGAAGGGGGAAGGAGATGGGGAATGATTAGGGGGGAAGGAAGAGGGAAGGAGATAGGGGGAAGGAGATGGCGACCGAAGGGGGAAGGAGATAGGGGGAAGGAGATGGAAGAAGGAGATGGGGGAAGGATGGGGGAAGGAGATAGGGGGTAAAGAAGGGGGCAGGAGATAGGGGGGAAGGAGATGGGGGGAAGGAAGGGTGAAGGAGATATTGGGGGAAGGAGATGGGGGAAGGAAGGGGGAAGGAGATAGGGAATGGATTAGGGGTGAAGGAACAGGGAAGGAGATGGGGGGAAGGAGAAGGGGAAGGAAGGGGGAAGTCGATAGGGGGAAGGAGATGGGAGAAGGAGATGGAGGTGGGAAATGGGGGGAAGGAAGGGGGAAGTATATGGGGGAAGGAAGGGGGAAGGAAATGTGGGGGAAGGAATGGGGAAGGAGATAGAGGAAGCAAGGGGGAGCAAGATGGGGGTAAGGAACGGGGAAGGAGATGGGGAAGAAGATGGGAGGAAGGAAGGGGTAGGGACGGGGGAAGGAGATGGGGGAAGAAGGGGGTGAGGAGATAGGGGTGAAGGAGTTGGGGAAGGAAGGGGGAAGGAGATAAGGGGGAAGGAGAGAGGGGGAAGAAGATGATGGGGAAGGAAGGGGGAAGGAGATAAGTTAAGGAGAAGGGGGAAGGAAAAGAGAAGGAGATGGAGGAAGGAGATGGTGTTAGGAGATGGGGGAAGGAAGGTGGAAGGAGATGGGGGGAAGGAAGGGGGAAGTAGATGGGGGAAGGAGATGGGGGATGGAAGGGCGAAATAGATAGTGGGGGAAGGAGATGGGGTAAGGAAGGGGGAAGGAGATGGGGAAGGATTAGGGGGGAAGGAAGAGTAAAGGAGATGGGGGAAGAGGAAGGCGAAGGAAGGGGGAAGGAGATCGGGTGAAGGCGATGGAGGAAGGAGATGAGGGAAGGAGATGGGGGAAGGAAGGGGGAAGGAGATAGGCGGGAAGGAAGGGGGAAGGAGATAGGGGGGAAGGAGATGGGGGAAGGAAGGGCGAAGGAGATATTGGGGGAAGGAGATGGGGGAAGGAAGGGGGATGGAGAAAGGTGAAGGATTGGGGGGAAGGAAGAGGGAAAGAGATTGGGGAAGGCGATGGGGAAGGAAGGGGGAAGGAGATGGGGGGAGGAGATAGGGGGTAGGAAAGGGGAAGGAGATGGGGAAAGAAAGGGGGAAGGAGATGGGGGAAGGCAGAGGGAAGGAGATGTGGGGGAAGGAAGGGGGTGGAGGTTGGGGTGATGGAGATAGGGGAGGAAGGAAGGGGGAAGGAGATGGGGGAAGGAAGTGGGAAGGAGATGGGGAAGGAGATGGGGGAAAGAAGGGGGAAGGAGATAGGGGAAGGAGATGGGGAGAAGGAATGCGGTATGAAATAGGGGAGAAGGAGATTGGGGGAAGTGAGGGTGAAGGAGACGGGGGAGAAGGTGATAGGGGAAGGAAGAGGGAAGGAGATCGGGAAAAGGAGATAGCGGGGCAGGAATGGGGAAGGAGATAGTGGAGAAGGAGATGGGGGTAAGGAAGGGTGAAGGAGATGGGGGATGGAAGGGGGAAGGAGATGGGGGATGGAAGGGGGAACGAGATGGGGGAAGGAAGGGGGAATGAGATAGGGGAAGGAGGCGGGGGGAAGGATGGGGAAGGAGATGGTGGAAGGGGATGGGTTGAATGAAGTGGGAAGGAGATTTGGGGAAGGAAGGGGGAAGGAAGGGGGAAGGAGATAGGGGGAGGAGATGGGGGGAAGTAGATAGGGGAAAGAGATGGGGGGAAGGAAGAGGGAAGGAGATAGGGGGAAGGATATGGGGGAGGGAAATGGGGGGGAAGGAAGTGGGAAGGAGATGGGGGAAGGAAGGGGGAAGGAGATGTGGGTAAGAAAGGGGGAAGGAGATGGGGGAAGGAAGGGGGAACAAGATGGGGGTAAGGAAGGGGGAAGGAGATGGGGGAAGCAGATAGGGAGGAAGGAAGGGGGAAGGAGATAGAGGTGAAAGAGATGGAGGAAGAAATAGGGAAGGAGATGGGGAAGGAGATGGGGGAAGGAGATAGGGGCGGTTGGAAGGGGGAAGGAGATGAGGGAAAGTGATGGGGCGGAAGGAAGGGAGAAGGAGATGGGGGAATGAGATGGGGAAGGAAGGGGGAAGGAGATGGGGAAGGAGATAGAGGGGAAGAAGATAAGTGTGAAGGAGCTCGGGGTGGAAGGAGAAGGGGAAAGGAAGGGGGAAGGAGATGGCAGAAGGATGTGAGATGGAAGTGGGAAGGAGATGGGGGAAGGAGATGGGGGAAGGTAGGGGGAAGGAGATGGGGGAAAGAAGGAGTAGGTGATTGTGGGGGAAGGAGATAGGGGGAAGGAAGGGGGAACAAGATTGGGGGTAAGGAAGGGGGAAGGAGATGGGGGAAGCAGATAGGGGGAAGGAAGGGGGAAGGAGATGGGGCAAGGAAGGGGAATGAGATGGGAGGAGGGAAGGGGACAGAAGATGGGGGAAGGAGTTGGGGTGGGAGATGGGGGAAGGAAGGTGGAAGGAGATGGGGAAGGAGATGGGGGGAAGTAAGGGGGAATGAAATGTGTGGGGAAGGAATGGGGAAAGTGATTGGGGGGAATGAATGATGAACGAGATGGGGGGTAAGGAAGGGGGAAGGAGATGGGGGAAGCAGATAGGGTGGAAGGAAGGGGTAGGAGATAGGGGGAAGGAGATAGCGGGAAGGAAGGGGGATGGAGATAGTGGGGGAAGGAGATGGGGGGAAGGAAGGGGGAAGGAGATGGGGAGAAGGAAGTGGGAAGGAGATAGGGGAAGGAGATGGCGGTGAAGGAATGCGGTATGAAATAGGGGAGAAGGAGATTGGGGGGAAGGGAGGGGGAAGGAGACGGGGGAGAAGGAGATAGGGGAAGGAAGAGGGAAGGAGATCGGGGAAAAGGAGATAGCGGGGCAGGAATGGGGACGGAGATAGTGGAGAAGGAGATGGGGGGTAAGGAAGGGTGAAGGAGATGGCGGATGGAAGGGGAAGGATATGGGGGAAGGAAGGGGGAATGAGATAGGGGAAGGAGGCGGGGAGAAGGATGGGGAAGGAGATGGGGAAGGAGATGGGGTGAAGGAAGTGGGAAGGAGATTTGGGGAAGGAAGGGGGAAGGAGATGGGGGAAGGAGAAGGGGGGAAGGAAGGGGGAAGGAGATGGGGGAAGGAGATAGAGGGGAAGGAGATAAGTGTGAAGGAGCTCGGAGTGGAAGGAGAAGGGGGAAGGAAGGGGGAAGGAGATGGGGGAAGGATGGGAGATGGAAGGGGGAAGGAGATGGGGGAAAGTAGGGGGAAGGAGATGGGGCAAAGGAAGGGGGAAGGAGATTGTCGGGGAAGGAAGGGGGAAGGACATAGGGGGAGGGAGATGGGGGGAAGGAAGGTGGATGGAGATGGGGGAAGGAGATGGAGGGAAGGAGGGGGGAAGGAGATAGGGGGAAGGAAGGGGTAAGGAAATGGGGAGAAGGAGATAAGGAGGAAGGAAGGGGAAGGAGTTAGGGGAAAAGAGAATGGGGTGAAGGAAGGGTGAAGGAGATGGGGAAGGAAGGGGGAAGGCGTTGTGGGAAGGTGATAGGGGGAAAGGAAGGGGGAAGGAGATAGGGGGAAGGAGTTGGGGGATGGAACGGGGAAGGCGATGGGGATAGGAAGGGGGAAGGAGATATGGGAGGAAGGAAGGGGGAAGGAAATGGGGGAATAAAGGGGAAGGAAGGGGGAAGGAGATGGGGGAAGGAAGGGGGAAGGAGATAATGGGTGAAGAGGATGGGGAGGATGAAAGGGGAAAGAGATAGGGGCAAGGAGATAGGGGAGAAGAAGATACGGGGTAAGGAAGGGGGAAGGAGATAGGGGGGAGGAGATGGAGGAAGGATGGGGGAAGGAGATATGTGGGAAGGAGAGGGGGGAAGGAAAGGGGAAGGAGATAGGGGGAAGGAGATAGGGGGGTAAGGAAGGGGGATGGAGAGAGGGGGAAGGAGATGGGGGAAGGAGATGGGCAAGGAAGGGGGAAGGAGATAGGGGGAAAGAGATGGGGGAAGGAAGTCAGAAGGAGATAAGGAAGGAGATGGGGGAAGGAAGGGAAGAGAGATGGGGGTAAGGAGATAGAGGGGAAGGAGATGGGGAAGGAGATAGGGTGTAGGAAGGGGGCAGGAGTTTGGGGGAAAGAGATGGGGAAGGAAGGGAGAAGGCGATGAGGAAGGAGATGGGGGAAGGAAGGGAAAAGAGATGGGGGAAGGAGATAGAGGGGAAGGAGATGGGGTGAAGGAGATCTGGGGACGGAGAAGGGGGGAAGGAAGTGGGAAGTAGATGGGACAAGGAGATAGGGGGTAGCAGATGGGGGGAAGGAAGGGGGAAGGACATGGGGTGGAGGGAGATGGGGGGAAGGAGATGGTGGGAATAAAGGGGGAAGGAGATAGGGGTGAAAGAGATAGCTGGGAAGGAGATATGGGGGGGAAGGAAGGGCGAAGGAGATGGGGGAAGGAGATAGGGTAGAAGGAGATGGGTGGAAGGAGATAGGGGAAATGAGATAGGGGAACAGGAGAGTGGGAAGGAGATTGGGGAGAAGGAGATAGGGCAAAAGTAAGAGGGAAGGGGATGGGGGAAGGGGATAGGGTGGAAGGAAGGGGGAAGGAGATAGGTGAAGGAGATGGGGGATGGAAGGGGGAATGAGATGGGGGTAGGAAGGGGGGAGGAGTTGGGGGAAGAAAGGGGGAAGGAAGGGGGAAGCAGATGGGGGAAGGAGATTGGGGGAGGAAAGGGGGAAGGAGATAAGGGGTGAAGGGGATTGGGAGGAAGAGATAGGGGCAAGGAGATGGGGAGAAGGAGATACGGGGTAAGGAAGGGGAAGGAGATAGGGGGAGGAGATGGGGAAGGAAGGGGGAAGGAGATAGGTGGGAAGGAGAGGAGGGAAGGAAGGGGGAGGCGATAGGGGGAAGGAGATGGGGGTAAGGAAGGGGAAGGAGAGTGGGGGAAGGAGATGGGGAAGGAAGGGGGAAGGAGATGGGGGAAGGAGATGGGGCAAGGAACGGGGAAGGAGATAGGGGTGAAAGAGATGTGAGGAAGAAATGGGGAAGGAGATGGGGGCAAGGAGATAGGGGGAAGGAGATAGGGGGAAGGAGATAGGGGAAGGAGATAGAGGCGGAAGGAAGGGGAAGGAGATGGAGAAAGGAGATAGGGGGTAGGAAGGGGGAAGGAGATGGGGGAAAGCGATGGGGGAAGGAAGGGAGAAGGAGATGGGGAAGGAGATGGGGGAAGGAATGGGAAGGAGATGGGGGAAGGAAGGGGAAGGAGATGGGGGAAGGAGATAGAGGGGAACGAGATGGAGTGAAGAAGATTGGGGGGAAGGAGAAGTGGAAGGAAGTGGGAAGGAGATGGGGCAAGGAGATAGGGTGGAAGCACATAGGGGGGAAGGAAGGGGAAGGAGATGAGGTGGAGGGAGATGGGGGAAGGAGATGGTGGGAACGAAGGGGGAAGGAGATAGGGGAAGGAGATAGGTGGGAAGGAGGTACGGAGGGAAGGAAGGGGAAGGAGATGGGGGGAAGGAAATGGGGGGAAGGATATGGGGGAAAGAGATAGGGGAGATGGAGAGGGGGGAAGGAGATAGGGGAGAAGGAGATAGGGCAGAAGGAAGAGGGAAGGGGATGGGGGAAGGAGATAGGGGGAAAGGAAGGGGGAAGGAGATGGGGAAGAAGATGGGGCAAAGAGAGAGAGGGGAGAAGGAGATATGGGGAAGGAAGGGGAAGGAGATGGGGGAAGGAGATGGGGAAGGAAGGGGGAAGGAGAGAGGTGGGAAGGACAGGGGGAAGGAAGGGGGAAGGAGATGGGGAAAGGAGATAGGAGGTAGGAAGGGGAAAGGAGATAGGGGAAAGCGATGGGGGAAGGAAGGGAGAAGGAGATGGGGAAGGAAATGACGGAAGGAAGGGGAAGGAAGGGGAAGGAGATGGGGGGAAGGAGATAGGGTGGAAGCACAGAGGTGGGAAGGAAGGGGGAAGGAGATGTGGTGGAGGGAGATGGGGGAAAGAGATGGTGGGAAAGAAGGGGGAAGGAGATGGGGGGAAGGAGATAGGTGGGAAGGAGAAGGGGGAAGGAATTGGGAAGGAGATGGGGAAAGGAGATAGGGTGGAAGCACAGAGGTGGGAAGGAAGGGGGAAGGAGATGTGGTGGAGGGAGATGGGGGAAAGAGATGGTGGGAAAGAAGGGGGAAGGAGATGGGGGGAAGGAGATAGGTGGGAAGCAGATGGGGGAAAGGATATGGGGGGAATGACATAGGGGAGAGGGAGGAAGGAGATAGGGGAGAAGGAGATAGGGCAGAAGGAAGAGGGAAGGAGATGGGGGAAAGAGATAGGGGGAAGGAAGGGGGAAGGAGATGGGGGATGAAGATGGGGCAAGAAAATAGGGAGAAAGGGGATTTCGGGGGAAGGAAGGGAGAGGAGATGGGGGGGGAAGGAGATGGAGGAAGGAAGGGGGAAGGAGATAGGTGGGAAGGAGATGGGGGAAGGAAGGGGGAAGGAGATAGGTGGGAAGGAGATGGGGGAAGGAAGGGGAAAGGAGAGAGGTGTGAAGAAGATGGGGGAAGGAAGGGGGAAGGGGATAGGGGGAAGGAGATAGGGGGAAGGAAGGGGGAAGGAGATGGGGGAAGGAGATGGGGGAAGGAAGGGGGAAGGAGATAGAGGTGAAAGAGATGGAGGAATAAATGGGGAAGGAGATGGAGGAAGGAGATAGGGGGAAGGAGATAGGGGCGGTAGGAAGAGGGAAGGAGATGGGGGAAGGAGATGGGGGGTAGGAAGGGGGAAGAGATAGGGGAAAGAGATGGGTCAGAAGGAAGGGAGAAGGAGATGGGGAAAGAGATGGGGGAAGGAAGGGGGAAAGAGAAGGGGGAAGGAGATAGAGGGGAAGGAGATAAGGGTGAAGGAGATCGGGGTGGAAGGAGAAGCGGGGAAGGAAGGGGGAAGGAGATTGGGGAAGGATGGGTGAAGGAAGGGGGAAGGAGATGGGGGAGGAGATGGGGGAAGGAAGGGGGAAGGAGATGGGGGGAGGAGATGGGGAAGGAAGGGGGAAGGAGATGGGGTGAAGGAAGGGGGAAGGAGATTTTGGGGGAAGTAAGGGGGAAGGAGATAGGGGGAAGGAGATGGGGGAAGGAAGGTGGCTGGAGATGGGGGAAGGAGATGGGGGGAAGGAAGGTGGATTGAGACGGGGGAAGGAGATGGGGGAAGGAGGGGGAAGGAGATAGGGGAAGGAAGGGGTATGGAAATGGGGAGAAGGAGATGGGGGAAGGAAGGGGGAAAGCAGATAGGGGGTGAAGGAAGGGGGAAGGAGATGGGGAAGGAAGGGGGAAGGAGTTGGGGAAGGAGATGGGGGGCAAGGAAGGGTGAAGGAGATAGGGGAAGGAGATGGGGATGGAAGGGGGAAGGAGATGGGGTAGGAAGGGGGAAGGAGATATGGGGGGAAGGAAGGGGGAAGGAGATGGAGGAAGGAGATAGGGGGAAGGAAGGGGGAAGGAGATAAGGGGTGAAGGGGATGGGGAGGATGGAAGGGGAAAGTGATAGGGGCAACGAGATAGGGGAGAAGGAGATACGGGGTAAGGAAGCGGGAAGGAGATAGGGGGCGAAGTAACGGGGAAGGAGATGGGGGAAGGAGATAGGGGCGGTAGGAAGGGGGAAGGAGATGGGGGAAGGAGTTGGGAGTAGCAAAGGGGGAAGGAGATAGGGGGAAAGAGATGGGGGAAGGAAGGGAGAAGGAGATGGTGGAAGGAGATAGAGGGGATGGAGATAGGAGTGAAGGAGATCGGGGTAGAAGGAGAAGGGAGAAGGAAGGGGGAAGGAGATGGGGTGAAGGAAGGGGAAGGAGATAGGGGAGAAGGAGAATGGGGTGAAGGAAGGGGGAAGGAGGTGGGGAAGGAAGGGGGAAGGAGTTGGGGAGAAGGAGATGGGGGCAAGGAAGGGGGAACGAGATGGGGGAAGGAGATGGGGAATGGAAGGGGGAAGGAGATCGGGTAGGAAGGTGGAAGGAGATATGGGGGGAAGGAAGGGGGAAGGAGATGGGGGAAGAAAGGGGGAAGGAAGGGTGAAGGAGATGGGGGGAAGTAGATAGGGGAAGGAAGGGGGAAGGAGATAAGGGTTGAAGGGGATGGGGAGGAAGGAAGGGGAAAGAGATAGGGGCAAGGAGATAGGGGAGAAGGAAATACGGTGTAAGGAAGCGGGAAGGAGATGGGGGGAGGAGATGGTGGAAGGAAGGGGGAAGGAGATAGGTGGGAAGGAAGGGGGAAGGAGACAGGGGGAAGGAGATGGGGGAAGGAAGGGGGAAGGAGATGGTGGGAAGGAGATGGGGGAAGGAAGGGGGAAGGAGATAGGGGTGAAAGAGATGGGGGAAGAAATGGGGAAGGAGATGGGGCAAGGAGATATGGGAAAAGGAGATACGGGGAAGGAAGGGAAAGGAGATGGGGAAGGAGATGGGGGAAGGAAGGGGGAAGGAGATAGGTGGGAAGGAGATATGGGGAAGGAAGGTGGAAGGAGATAGTGGGAAGGAGATGGGGGAAGGAAAGGGGAAGGAGATGGGGGGAAGGAAGGGGGAAGGAGATAGGAGTGAAAGAGATGGGGGAAGAAATGGGGAAGGAGATGGGGGAAGGAGATGGGGGCGGTAGGAAGGGGGAAGGAGATGGGGAAGGAGTTGGGGTAGCAAGAGGGAAGGAGATAGGGGGAAAGAGATGGGGGAAGGAAGGGAGAAGGAGATGGGGGAAGGAGATAGAGGGGATGGAGATAGGAGTGAAGGAGATCGGGGTAGAAGGAGAAGGGAGAAGGAAGGGGGAAGGAGATGGGGTGAAGGAGATAGGGGTAAGCAGATTGGGGTAAGGAAGGGGGAAGGAGATGTGGTGGAGGGAGATGGGGGGAAGGAGATGGGGAGGAAGGGGGAAGCAGATGGGGTGGAGGGAGATGAGGGAAGGAGATGGGGAAGGTAGGTGGAAAGAGATGTGGGAAGGAGATGGGGAAGGAAGGGGGAAGGAGATAGTGGGAAGGCGATGGATGGAAGGAAGGGGAAGGAGATAGGGGGAAGGAGATGGGGGAAGGTTATCGGGGGATGGATGGGGAAGGAAGGGGGAAGGAGATGGGGAAGGAGATGGGGGAAGGAAGGGGGAAGGAGATGGGGGCAAGGAAGTGGGGGAGGAGATTGTGGGGGAAGGAAGGGGGAAGGAGATAGGGGGAAGGAGATTGGGGAAGGAAGGTGGATGGAGATGGGGGAAGGAGGGGGAAGGAGATAGGGTGGAAGGAAGGGGGAAGGAAATTGGGCAAGGAGATGGGGGAAGGAAGGCGGAAAGGTGATGGGGGCGAAGGAAGGGGGAATGAGATGGGGGAATGAGATGGGGGAAGGAAGGGGAAGGATATAGGGGGAAGGAGAATGGGGTGAAGGAAGGGGGAAGGAGATGGGGAAGGAAGGGGGAAGGAGTTGGGAGGAAGGAGATGGGGGCAAGGAAGGGGGAAGGAGATGGGGGCGATGGAAGGGGGAAGAAGATGGGAGAAGGAAGGGGGAAGGAGATATGGGGGAATGAAGGGGGAAGGAGATGGGGAAGGAAGGGGGAAGGAGATGGGGAAGGAGATAGGGGTAAGGAAGGGGGAAGGAGATAGGGTTTGAAAGGGATAGGGGAGGAAGGAAGGGGAAGGAAATGGGGGGAAGGAGATGGTTGGGAAGTTAGTGGGTAGGAGATTGGGGGGGGAACGAAATGGGGGGAAGGAAGTCATACCCCCTGGGAACAAAGTGAAAAATCTCCACTTAGATACGTTTTATATTTTTTTTTGTTTAGAAATAGTTTTTTATTGTTGCGAGTGTATTAGAGAGCCTTTATTTTTGTAAATTTTATATACTCTCTGCCTGGAATGTTCTGGATAGGTTTTCACCTCCTGAGGGGTCTCGGATTGGCCTGGATGATTATGGTGGATCAGTCGGTTATGTGGTGCACCTGGAATGTCAAGGGGAGTAATTCGCCAGTCAAAAGGAAGAAAATATTATCAAATCTTAAGAAAGAAAGAGTTCATATAGCTGTCCTATAGGAGACACACCTGTCGGATAAAGAACACTTTACATTACGACAGAGTGGATTTGATCAGGCCTTTTTTTCTTCTTTTAGCTCAAAAGGCAGGGGAGTTGTTCTTCTTGTTCGGAAGAACTTCCCTTTCAAAATTCTAAATCAGAAAAAAGACGAATCTGGACGATATATTTTGATTAAAGCCCTCATAAATGGAGAGGAATATGGGATTTTAAATTTGTACTGCCCACCACCCCTCCCCGCCCCCCCCCCCCCCCCAAAACCCCTGGCACATCCCTTTAAATTTATAATGGAAGCCTTTTCAAAATTGATGGCTTTTGGTGCCCGTCATACAATTATAGGGAGAGACTTTAACTGTATTATGGATCCGGAAATAGATAGGATTCCCAAGAGTACTGCAGGAGTATCTCGCAGATCTAGACAATTGGTGGATCTGAACAAAGAATTAGGATTAGTAGATGTATGGAGATGTCTTCATCCACAGGGCAGAGATTTTTCTTTCTACTCCAATCCACATAAATGTCATACCAGACTTGATATGTTTTTCGCCACATCAATCTCTTTAAATTCCATATCATCCTGTAAAATTGGTAGTATAGCAATTTCCAACCACGCTGCTGTATATATGGAAACTAAGGCGAGGAACAATGGGACATCCCCTCGGCATTGGCGTATGGACCCCTTCCTAATGAAAGATAGTAAATTTGTAAAGTACTTCTCTCAAGAATTTAAACCTTTTTTAGAAATTAATTCAGGTACGGCTAGCAACCCATCAATGTTGTGGGAGACCATCAAAGCTTATGCGTGAGGTTTGATCATCTCCTACTCAGCGACCCAGAAAAAATTAAAGGGAGAACAACAGCGTCTGCTTGAAGCTCGCTTAAAAGCAGCTGAAACAGCATACACTGATAGACCTTCTATTATTAAATTGCAAAGGATTACGGCTCTTAGGACAGCACTAAACACTACACTTACTCAAATGGCTAAGAGGGAAATATTATTTGCAAAACAAAGGTTATATGAATATGGTGATAAACCAGGTAGATACTTAGCATTTCTCGCAAAGAAAAAAAAGGCGCCTCAGACTATTACGTCTATCAAGGAAAGTACAGGTATTTTTACTCATGATCATAAAAAGATTAATGCAATCTTTAGAGAATTTTATTCTGAGTTATATAACTCGCAGGATTGTGAAGATAGGACTAGGAGGATGCAGACATTTTTTAAAAATGTGACCTTTCCGGGCCTAACTCCGGAACAGCTATCGGTACTAAATGCTCCTCTAACAGTCCACGAAATACTTGATGCAATTAGGCAACTTCAGAGTGGTAAGGCACCGGGCCCAGATAGTTTTCAACCTGAATTCTATAAAGAATTTACAGAAATATTGGCTGGTCCACCAATGGACATGTATAATATATTTAACCAGAAGATTTACACTCTCCTCAGTTTAGGGCACTGATTTTTTGATGGCTGTTTAAATATATATAACCAGAAGATTTACACTCTCCTCAGTTTAGGGCACTGACTCTTTGATGGCTGTTAAATATATTTAACCAGGAGATTTGCACTCTCCTCAGCTTAGGGCACTGTCTCCACTCTGGCTGGTTAAATACAAAAAACAGGAGATTTACACTCTCCTCAGTTTAGGGCAATGATTCCATGCTGGCTGGTGAAATATATATAACGAGAAGATTTACAGTCTCCTCAGTTTAGGGCACTGACTCCGTGCTGGCTGGTTGAATAAATATAACCAGGTGTTTTACACTCTCCTCAGTTTAGGGCACTGACTCCGTGCTGGCTGGTTAATTGTATATAACCAGGAGTTTTACACTCTCCTCAGTTTAGGGCACTGACTCTGTGATGGTTCATTAAATAAATATAACCAGGAGATTTGCAGTCTTCTCAGTTTAGGGCACTGAGTCAGCGCGGGCTGGTTAATTATATGCAACCAGGAGATTTACACTCTCCTCAGTTTAGGGCACGGACTCTGTGCTGGCTGTTTAAATGTATATAACTAGGAGATTAACACTCTCCTCAGAGTAGAGCTAAGAATCTGTGCTGGCTGGTTAAATAAAACCATAACCACAAGATTTACACTCTCTTCAGTTTAGGGCACTGACTCTGTGCTGGATGGTTAATTATATATAGCCAGGAGATTTACACTGTCCTTAGTTTAGGGCACTGACTCTGTGCTGGCTGGTTAAATATATATAACCAGGAGATTTACACTCTTTTCAGTTTAGGGCAATGATTCTGTGCTGGCTGGTTATAAATATATACATAACCAGATTTATAAATCTCCTCAGTTTAGGGCACTGAGTCCGTGCTGGCTGGTTGATTATAGATAGCAAGGAGATTTACACTCTCCTCTGTTTTGGGCACAGATTCTGCGCTGGCTGGTTAAATATATACAACCAGGAGATTTACCCTCTCCTCACTTTAGGGCACTGAAACTGTGCTGGCTGATTAAATATATACAACCAGGAGATTTAAACTCTCCTCAGTTTATGGCACTGAAACTGTTCTGGCTATTTAAATATATATAACCAGGAGATTTACACTCTCCTCAGTTTTGGACACTGACTTGGTGCTGGCTGTTTAGATATATATAACCAGGAGATTTACACTGTCCTCAGTTTAGGGCACTGACTCCGTGCTGGCTGGTTAAATATATATAACCAGAAGATGTCCCCTCTCCTCAGTTTAAGGCACTGACTCTGTGCTGGCTAGTTGAATATATATAACCAGGATATTTACGCTCTCCTCAGTTTAGGGCACTGACTCTGTGCTAGCTGTTTAAATATATATAACGAGGAGATTTACATTCTCCTCAGTTTAGAGCAATAATTCTGTGCTGGCTGGTTAAATATATGTCACCAGGAGATTTACACTCTCTTCAGTTTAGGGCACTGAGTCCGTGCAATGTGGTTAAATGTTTCTCATCACGAGATTTACACTCTCCTCAGTTTCGGGTACTGGCTCTGTGCCTGCTGGTAAAATATATATAACCGGGAGATTTGCACTCTACTCAGTTTGGGGCAATGACTCTGTGCTGGCTGGTTAAATATATATAACCCGGAGATTTACACTCTCCTCAGTTCAGGGCACTTACGCTGTGCTGGATGTTCAAAAATATACAAACAGGAGATTTACGCCATCCTCAGTTTCGGGCACTGACTCTGTGCTTGCTGTTTAAATATATATAACCAGGAGATTTACACTCTCCTCAGTTTAGGGCACTGAGTCTGATTTACACTCACCTCAGTTTCGGGCACTGAGTCTGTGCTGGCTGGCTAAATATATATAACCAGGAGAATTACACTCTCCTCAGTCTAGGGCACTGACTCTGATCCTGCTGGTTAAATATATATAACCAGGAGATTTACACTCTCCTCAGTATCGGGCACTGACTCTGTGCTGGCTGTTTAAATATATATAACCAGGAGATTTACACTCTCCTCAATTTGGGGCAATGACTCTGTGCTGGCTGGTTAAATATATATAACCAGGAGATTTACGCCATCCTCAGTTTTGGGCACTGACTCTGTGCTGGCTGCTTAAATAGATATAACCAGGAGATTTACACTCTCCTCAGTTTAGGTCACTGAGCCTGTGCTGGCTGGTTAAATATATATAACCAGGAGACTTACACTCTCCTCAGTTTAGGGCATTTACGCTGTGCTGGCTGGTGTAATATATATAACCAGGAGAATTACGCTCTCCTCAGTTTAGGGCACTGAATCTGTGTTGTCTGGTTAAACATATATAATCAGAAGATTTACACCCTCCACAGTTTAGGACAATGACTCTGTGCTGGCTGGTTAAATATATATAACCAGGAGATTTACCCTCTCCTCAGTTAAGGGCACTGAAACTGTGCTGGCTCTTTAAATATATATAACCAGGAGAATTTCACTCTCTTCAGTTTAGGGCAAGGATTCTGAGCTGGCTGGTTATATATTTTTCATAACCGGGAGATTTATCAATCTCCTCAGTTTAGTGTAATGAGTTCATTTTGGCTGGTTGATGAGAGATAGCAAGGAGATTTACACTCTCCTCTATTTTGGGCACTGATTCTGCGCTGGCTGGTTAAATTATATATAACCAGGAGATTTACCCTCTCCTCAGTCTAGGGCACTGAAACTGTGCTGGCTGTTTAAATATATACAACCAGGAGATTTAAACTCTCCTGAGTTGAGGGCACTGAAACTGTACTGGCTATTTAAATATATATAACCAGGAGATTTACACTCTCCTCAGTTTTGGACACTGACTTGGTGCTGGCTGTTTAAATATATATAACCAGGAGATTTACACTCTCTCCTCAGTTTCGGGCACTGAGTCTGTGCTGTCTGGTTAAATATATATAACCAGGAGATTTACACTCTCCTCAGTTTAGGGCACTGACTCCGTGCTGGCTGGTAGAATATATATAACCAGAAGATGTCCCCTCTCCTCAGTTTAGTGCACTGACTCTGTGCTTTCTGGTTGAATATATATAACAAGGAGATTTACACCCTCCACAGTTTAGGGCACTGAGTCTGTGCTGTCTGGTTAAATATATATAACCAGGAGATTTACCCTTTACTAACTTTCGGGCACTGACTCTGCGCTGACTGTTTAAATATATCTTACCAGGAAATTTACACTCTCGTCAGTTTAGGGCACTGACTCTGCGCCTGCTGGTTAAATATATCTAACCAGGAGATTTACACTCTCCTCAGTTTAGGACGCTGACTCTGTGCCAGCTGTTTGAATATATCGCGCCAGGAGACTTACATTATCCTCAGTTCAGGGCATTGACTCTAAGCTGGCTGGTTAAATATATATAACCTGGAGATTTACACTCTCCTAAGTTTAGGGCACTGACTCTGTGCTGGCTGTTCAAATATATATAACCAGGAGATTTACATTCTCCTCAGTTTCGAGCAATGATTCTGTGCTGGCTGGTTAAATAAATATAACCAGGAGATTTACACTCTCTTCAGTTTAGGGCACTGAGTCAGTGCTATGTGGTCAAATGTTTCTAATCACGAGATTTACATTCTCCTAACTTTCGGGTACTCGCTCTTCGCCTGATTGTAAAATATATATAACCAAAAGATTTGCACTCTCTTCAGTTTAGGCCAATGACTCTGTGCTGGCTGTTTATATATATACATAGCCAGGAGATTTATAAATCTCCTTAGTTTAGGTCACTGAGTCCGTGCTGGCTGGTTGATTATAGATCGCAATGAGATTTACACTCTCCTCAGTTTAGGGCACTGATTCTGCGCTGGCTGGTTAAATATATATAACCAGGAGAATTACCCTCTCCTCAGTTTAGGACACTGACTCCGTGCTGGCTGGTTAAATATATATAACCAGGAGATTTACACTCTCCCCAGTTTAGGACACTGACTCTGTGCTTTCTGGTTGAATAAAAATAACCAGGAGATTAACACCCTCCACAGTTTAGGGCACTGACTCTGCGCTGGTTGTTTAAATATATCTAACCAGGAGATTTACACTCTCCTCAGTTTAGGGCACTGACTCTGTGCTGGCTGGTTTAATATATATAACCAGGAGATTTACAATCTCCTCAGTTTCGGGCATTTACGCTGTGCTGGCTGTTTAAATATATATAACCAGGAGATTTACACTCTCCTCAGTTTAGTGCACTGACTCTGTGTTGTCTGGTTAAATATAAAAACCAGGAGATTTACACTCTCCACAGTTTAGGGCACTGAATCTGTACTGGCTGGTTAAATATATATAACCAGGAGATTTACACTCTCCTCTGTATAGGGCACTGACTTTGCGGGCTGGTTGAATACATATAGCCAGGAGATTTACACTCTCCTCAGTTTAGGGTACTGACTCTGCTGGCTGGTTTAATATCTATTACCATGAGATCTACACTCTTCTAAGTTGTGGGCGCTGACTCTGTGCTGGCTGTGAAAATATATATAACCAGGAGATTTACACTCTCCTAAGTTTCGGGCACTGGCTCTGTGCTGGCTGTTCAAATATATTTAACCTGGCTATTTACACTCTCCTCAGTTTTGGGCACTGAGTCTGTGTTGTCTGGTTAAATATATATAAACCGTAGATTTACGCTCCCCTCAGTTTAGGGCACTGACTCTGTGCTGGCTGGTTAAATATATATAACCAGGAGAATTACACTCTACTCAGTTTTGGGCACTGAGTCTGTGTTGTCTGGTTAAATATACATAACCAGAAGATTTACACCCTCCACAGTTTCGGGCACTGAGTCCGTGCTGGCTGGTTGCATGCATATAGCCAGGAGATTTACACTGTCCTTAGATTAGGGCACTGACTCTGTCCTGGCTGGTTAAATATATATAACCAGGAGATTTTCACTCTCTTCAGTTTAGGGCAATGACTCTGTGCTGGCTAGTTATATATATGCACATAACCAGGAGGTTTATAAATCTCCTCAGTTTACGGCACTGAGTCTGTGCTGGCTGTTTAAATATATACAACCAGGAGATATACACTCTCCTCAGTTTAGGGCACTGGAACTGTTCTGGCTATTTAAATATATATAACCAGGAGATTTACACTCTCCTCAGTTTTGGACACTGACTTGGTGCTGGCTGATTAAACATATATAACCAGAAGATTTACACCCTCCACAGTTTAGGGCAATGACTCTGTGCTGGCTGATTAAATATATATAACAAAGAGATTAACACGCTCCTTAGTTTCGGGCATTTACGCTGTGCTGGCTGGTTAAATAAATATAACCAGTGGATTTACTCTCTCCTCAGTTTAGTGCACTGACTCTGAGCTGGCTGGTGTAATATATATATAACCAGGAGATTACACTCTCCTCAGTTTAGAGCACTGACTCTGTACTGGCTGGTTAATTATATATATAACCAGGAGATTTATAAATCTCCACAGTTTAGGGCACTGAGTCCGTGCTGGCTGGTTGCATGCATATAGCCAGGAGATTTAGACTGTCCTCAGTTTAGGGCACTGACTCTGTCCTGGCTGGTTCAAGAAATATAACCAGGAGACTTTCACTCTCTTCAGTTTAGGGCACTGAGTCTGTGCTGGCTGGCTAAATATATATAACCAGGTGAATAACACTCTCCTCGGTTTAGGGCATTTACGATGTGCTGGCTTTTTAAATATATATAACCAGGAGATTTACTCTCTCCTCAGTTTAGGGAATTGACTCTGTGCTGGCTGTTTAAATATATATAGCCAGGAGATTTACACTCTCCTCAGTTTAGGGCACTGAGTCTGTGCTGGCTGGTTAAATATATATAACCAGGAGATTTACACTCTCCTCAGTTTTGGGTACTGTAACTGTGCTAGCTATTTCCCTATATATAACCAGGAGATTTTCACTCTCCACAGTTTTGGACACTGACTTTGTGCTGGCTGGTTAAATATATATAACTAGTAGATTTACCCTCTCCTCAGTTTTGGGCACTGACTCTGTCCCTACTGGTTAAATATATATAACCAGGAGATTTGCACTCTCCTCAGTTTAGGACACTGACTTGGTGCTGGCTGTTTAAATATATATAACCAGGAGATTTACACTCTCTCCTCAGTTTCGGGCACTGAGTCTGTGCTGTCTGGTTAAATATATATAACCAGGAGATTTACACTCTCCTCAGTTTAGGGCACTGACTCCGTGCTGGCTGGTAGAATATATATAACCAGAAGATGTCCCCTCTCCTCAGTTTAGTGCACTGACTCTGTGCTTTCTGGTTGAATATATATAACAAGGAGATTTACACCCTCCACAGTTTAGGGCACTGAGTCTGTGCTGTCTGGTTAAATATATATAACCAGGAGATTTACCCTTTACTAACTTTCGGGCACTGACTCTGCGCTGACTGTTTAAATATATCTTACCAGGAAATTTACACTCTCGTCAGTTTAGGGCACTGACTCTGCGCCTGCTGGTTAAATATATCTAACCAGGAGATTTACACTCTCCTCAGTTTAGGACGCTGACTCTGTGCCAGCTGTTTGAATATATCGCGCCAGGAGACTTACATTATCCTCAGTTCAGGGCATTGACTCTAAGCTGGCTGGTTAAATATATATAACCTGGAGATTTACACTCTCCTAAGTTTAGGGCACTGACTCTGTGCTGGCTGTTCAAATATATATAACCAGGAGATTTACATTCTCCTCAGTTTCGAGCAATGATTCTGTGCTGGCTGGTTAAATAAATATAACCAGGAGATTTACACTCTCTTCAGTTTAGGGCACTGAGTCAGTGCTATGTGGTCAAATGTTTCTAATCACGAGATTTACATTCTCCTAACTTTCGGGTACTCGCTCTTCGCCTGATTGTAAAATATATATAACCAAAAGATTTGCACTCTCTTCAGTTTAGGCCAATGACTCTGTGCTGGCTGGTTATATATATACATAGCCAGGAGATTTATAAATCTCCTTAGTTTAGGTCACTGAGTCCGTGCTGGCTGGTTGATTATAGATCGCAATGAGATTTACACTCTCCTCAGTTTAGGGCACTGATTCTGCGCTGGCTGGTTAAATATATATAACCAGGAGAATTACCCTCTCCTCAGTTTAGGACACTGACTCCGTGCTGGCTATTTAAATATATATAACCAGGAGATGACCCCTCTTCTCAGTTTAGGGCACTGATTCTGTGCTGGCTGATTAAATAATTTTAACCAGGAGATTAACGCTCTCCTCAGTTTAGGGCACTGACTCTGTGCTGGCTGGTTGAATATGTATAACCATGAGATTTCCACTCTCCTCAGTTTAGGGCACTGACTCCGTGCTGGCTGGTTAAATATATATAACCAGGAGATTTACACTCTCCCCAGTTTAGGACACTGACTCTGTGCTTTCTGGTTGAATAAAAATAACCAGGAGATTAACACCCTCCACAGTTTAGGGCACTGACTCTGCGCTGGTTGTTTAAATATATCTTACCAGGAGATTTACACTCTCCTCAGTTTAGGGCACTGACTCTGTGCTGGCTGGTTTAATATATATAACCAGGAGATTTACAATCTCCTCAGTTTCGGGCATTTACGCTGTGCTGGCTGTTTAAATATATATAACCAGGAGATTTACACTCTCCTCAGTTTAGTGCACTGACTCTGTGTTGTCTGGTTAAATATAAAAACCAGGAGATTTACACTCTCCACAGTTTAGGGCACTGAATCTGTACTGGCTGGTTAAATATATATAACCAGGAGATTTACACTCTCCTCTGTATAGGGCACTGACTTTGCTGGCTGGTTGAATACATATAGCCAGGAGATTTATACTCTCCTCAGTTTAGGGTACTGACTCTGCTGGCTGGTTTAATATCTATTACCATGAGATCTACACTCTTCTAAGTTGTGGGCGCTGACTCTGTGCTGGCTGTGAAAATATATATAACCAGGAGATTTACACTCTCCTAAGTTTCGGGCACTGGCTCTGTGCTGGCTGTTCAAATATATTTAACCTGGCTATTTACACTCTCCTCAGTTTTGGGCACTGAGTCTGTGTTGTCTGGTTAAATATATATAAACCGTAGATTTACGCTCCCCTCAGTTTAGGGCACTGACTCTGTGCTGGCTGGTTAAATATATATAACCAGGAGAATTACACTCTACTCAGTTTTGGGCACTGAGTCTGTGTTGTCTGGTTAAATATACATAACCAGAAGATTTACACCCTCCACAGTTTCGGGCACTGAGTCCGTGCTGGCTGGTTGCATGCATATAGCCAGGAGATTTACACTGTCCTTAGATTAGGGCACTGACTCTGTCCTGGCTGGTTAAATATATATAACCAGGAGATTTTCACTCTCTTCAGTTTAGGGCAATGACTCTGTGCTGGCTAGTTATATATATGCACATAACCAGGAGGTTTATAAATCTCCTCAGTTTACGGCACTGAGTCTGTGCTGGCTGTTTAAATATATACAACCAGGAGATATACACTCTCCTCAGTTTAGGGCACTGGAACTGTTCTGGCTATTTAAATATATATAACCAGGAGATTTACACTCTCCTCAGTTTTGGACACTGACTTGGTGCTGGCTGATTAAACATATATAACCAGAAGATTTACACCCTCCACAGTTTAGGGCAATGACTCTGTGCTGGCTGATTAAATATATATAACAAAGAGATTAACACGCTCCTTAGTTTCGGGCATTTACGCTGTGCTGGCTGGTTAAATAAATATAACCAGTGGATTTACTCTCTCCTCAGTTTAGTGCACTGACTCTGAGCTGGCTGGTGTAATATATATATAACCAGGAGATTACACTCTCCTCAGTTTAGAGCACTGACTCTGTACTGGCTGGTTAATTATATATATAACCAGGAGATTTATAAATCTCCACAGTTTAGGGCACTGAGTCCGTGCTGGCTGGTTGCATGCATATAGCCAGGAGATTTAGACTGTCCTCAGTTTAGGGCACTGACTCTGTCCTGGCTGGTTCAAGAAATATAACCAGGAGACTTTCACTCTCTTCAGTTTAGGGCACTGAGTCTGTGCTGGCTGGCTAAATATATATAACCAGGTGAATAACACTCTCCTCGGTTTAGGGCATTTACGATGTGCTGGCTTTTTAAATATATATAACCAGGAGATTTACTCTCTCCTCAGTTTAGGGAATTGACTCTGTGCTGGCTGTTTAAATATATATAGCCAGGAGATTTACACTCTCCTCAGTTTAGGGCACTGAGTCTGTGCTGGCTGGTTAAATATATATAACCAGGAGATTTACACTCTCCTCAGTTTTGGGTACTGTAACTGTGCTAGCTATTTCCCTATATATAACCAGGAGATTTTCACTCTCCACAGTTTTGGACACTGACTTTGTGCTGGCTGGTTAAATATATATAACTAGTAGATTTACCCTCTCCTCAGTTTTGGGCACTGACTCTGTCCCTACTGGTTAAATATATATAACCAGGAGATTTGCACTCTCCTCAGTTTAGGACACTGACTTGGTGCTGGCTGTTTAAATATATATAACCAGGAGATTTACACTCTCTCCTCAGTTTCGGGCACTGAGTCTGTGCTGTCTGGTTAAATATATATAACCAGGAGATTTACACTCTCCTCAGTTTAGGGCACTGACTCCGTGCTGGCTGGTAGAATATATATAACCAGAAGATGTCCCCTCTCCTCAGTTTAGTGCACTGACTCTGTGCTTTCTGGTTGAATATATATAACAAGGAGATTTACACCCTCCACAGTTTAGGGCACTGAGTCTGTGCTGTCTGGTTAAATATATATAACCAGGAGATTTACCCTTTACTAACTTTCGGGCACTGACTCTGCGCTGACTGTTTAAATATATCTTACCAGGAAATTTACACTCTCGTCAGTTTAGGGCACTGACTCTGCGCCTGCTGGTTAAATATATCTAACCAGGAGATTTACACTCTCCTCAGTTTAGGACGCTGACTCTGTGCCAGCTGTTTGAATATATCGCGCCAGGAGACTTACATTATCCTCAGTTCAGGGCATTGACTCTAAGCTGGCTGGTTAAATATATATAACCTGGAGATTTACACTCTCCTAAGTTTAGGGCACTGACTCTGTGCTGGCTGTTCAAATATATATAACCAGGAGATTTACATTCTCCTCAGTTTCGAGCAATGATTCTGTGCTGGCTGGTTAAATAAATATAACCAGGAGATTTACACTCTCTTCAGTTTAGGGCACTGAGTCAGTGCTATGTGGTCAAATGTTTCTAATCACGAGATTTACATTCTCCTAACTTTCGGGTACTCGCTCTTCGCCTGATTGTAAAATATATATAACCAAAAGATTTGCACTCTCTTCAGTTTAGGCCAATGACTCTGTGCTGGCTGGTTATATATATACATAGCCAGGAGATTTATAAATCTCCTTAGTTTAGGTCACTGAGTCCGTGCTGGCTGGTTGATTATAGATCGCAATGAGATTTACACTCTCCTCAGTTTAGGGCACTGATTCTGCGCTGGCTGGTTAAATATATATAACCAGGAGAATTACCCTCTCCTCAGTTTAGGACACTGACTCCGTGCTGGCTATTTAAATATATATAACCAGGAGATGACCCCTCTTCTCAGTTTAGGGCACTGATTCTGTGCTGGCTGATTAAATAATTTTAACCAGGAGATTAACGCTCTCCTCAGTTTAGGGCACTGACTCTGTGCTGGCTGGTTGAATATGTATAACCATGAGATTTCCACTCTCCTCAGTTTAGGGCACTGACTCCGTGCTGGCTGGTTAAATATATATAACCAGGAGATTTACACTCTCCCCAGTTTAGGACACTGACTCTGTGCTTTCTGGTTGAATAAAAATAACCAGGAGATTAACACCCTCCACAGTTTAGGGCACTGACTCTGCGCTGGTTGTTTAAATATATCTTACCAGGAGATTTACACTCTCCTCAGTTTAGGGCACTGACTCTGTGCTGGCTGGTTTAATATATATAACCAGGAGATTTACAATCTCCTCAGTTTCGGGCATTTACGCTGTGCTGGCTGTTTAAATATATATAACCAGGAGATTTACACTCTCCTCAGTTTAGTGCACTGACTCTGTGTTGTCTGGTTAAATATAAAAACCAGGAGATTTACACTCTCCACAGTTTAGGGCACTGAATCTGTACTGGCTGGTTAAATATATATAACCAGGAGATTTACACTCTCCTCTGTATAGGGCACTGACTTTGCTGGCTGGTTGAATACATATAGCCAGGAGATTTATACTCTCCTCAGTTTAGGGTACTGACTCTGCTGGCTGGTTTAATATCTATTACCATGAGATCTACACTCTTCTAAGTTGTGGGCGCTGACTCTGTGCTGGCTGTGAAAATATATATAACCAGGAGATTTACACTCTCCTAAGTTTCGGGCACTGGCTCTGTGCTGGCTGTTCAAATATATTTAACCTGGCTATTTACACTCTCCTCAGTTTTGGGCACTGAGTCTGTGTTGTCTGGTTAAATATATATAAACCGTAGATTTACGCTCCCCTCAGTTTAGGGCACTGACTCTGTGCTGGCTGGTTAAATATATATAACCAGGAGAATTACACTCTACTCAGTTTTGGGCACTGAGTCTGTGTTGTCTGGTTAAATATACATAACCAGAAGATTTACACCCTCCACAGTTTCGGGCACTGAGTCCGTGCTGGCTGGTTGCATGCATATAGCCAGGAGATTTACACTGTCCTTAGATTAGGGCACTGACTCTGTCCTGGCTGGTTAAATATATATAACCAGGAGATTTTCACTCTCTTCAGTTTAGGGCAATGACTCTGTGCTGGCTAGTTATATATATGCACATAACCAGGAGGTTTATAAATCTCCTCAGTTTACGGCACTGAGTCTGTGCTGGCTGTTTAAATATATACAACCAGGAGATATACACTCTCCTCAGTTTAGGGCACTGGAACTGTTCTGGCTATTTAAATATATATAACCAGGAGATTTACACTCTCCTCAGTTTTGGACACTGACTTGGTGCTGGCTGATTAAACATATATAACCAGAAGATTTACACCCTCCACAGTTTAGGGCAATGACTCTGTGCTGGCTGATTAAATATATATAACAAAGAGATTAACACGCTCCTTAGTTTCGGGCATTTACGCTGTGCTGGCTGGTTAAATAAATATAACCAGTGGATTTACTCTCTCCTCAGTTTAGTGCACTGACTCTGAGCTGGCTGGTGTAATATATATATAACCAGGAGATTACACTCTCCTCAGTTTAGAGCACTGACTCTGTACTGGCTGGTTAATTATATATATAACCAGGAGATTTATAAATCTCCACAGTTTAGGGCACTGAGTCCGTGCTGGCTGGTTGCATGCATATAGCCAGGAGATTTAGACTGTCCTCAGTTTAGGGCACTGACTCTGTCCTGGCTGGTTCAAGAAATATAACCAGGAGACTTTCACTCTCTTCAGTTTAGGGCACTGAGTCTGTGCTGGCTGGCTAAATATATATAACCAGGTGAATAACACTCTCCTCGGTTTAGGGCATTTACGATGTGCTGGCTTTTTAAATATATATAACCAGGAGATTTATTCTCTCCTCAGTTTAGGGAATTGACTCTGTGCTGGCTGTTTAAATATATATAGCCAGGAGATTTACACTCTCCTCAGTTTAGGGCACTGAGTCTGTGCTGGCTGGTTAAATATATATAACCAGGAGATTTACACTCTCCTCAGTTTTGGGTACTGTAACTGTGCTAGCTATTTCCCTATATATAACCAGGAGATTTTCACTCTCCACAGTTTTGGACACTGACTTTGTGCTGGCTGGTTAAATATATATAACTAGTAGATTTACCCTCTCCTCAGTTTTGGGCACTGACTCTGTCCCTACTGGTTAAATATATATAACCAGGAGATTTGCACTCTCCTCAGTTTAGGACATTTACGCTGTGCTGGCTGGTTAAATATATATAACCAGCGGATTTACTCTCTCCTCAGTTTAGGGCACTGACTCTGTGCTGGCTGGTGTAATATATATAACCAGGGGTTTACAATCTCCTCAGTTTCGGGCATTTACGCTGTGCTTACTGTTTAAATATATATCACCAGGAGATTTACACTCTCCTCAGTTTAGGGCACTGACTCTGTGTTGTCTGGTTAAATATATATAACCAATAGATTTACAGTTTCGGGCACTGAGTCTGTGCTGGCTGGTTAAATATTTATAACCAGGAGATGTACACTCTCCTCAGTTTAGGGCACTGACTCTGTGCTGGCTGGTGCAATATACATAACCAGGAGATTTACACTCTCCTCAGTTTCGGGCATTTACGCTGTGCTGGCTGTTTAAATATATATAAACAGGAGATTTACTCTCTCCTCAGTTAAGGGCACTGACTCTGTTGTCTGGTGAAATATAGATCACCAGAAGATTTACACACTCCTCAGTTTAGGGCAATGACTCTATGCTGGCTGTTTAAGTATGTGTAACCAGGAAACTTACACTCTCCTCAGTTTAGGGCATTTACGCTGTACTGGCTGTTTAAATATATATAACCAGGAGATTTATTCTCTCCTCAGTTTCGGGAACTGACTCTGTGCTGGCTGTTTAAATATATATAACCTGGAGATTTACACTCTCCTCAGTTTAGGGCACTGAAACTATGCTGGATATTTAAAGATATATAACCAGGAGATTTACACTCTCCTCAGTTTTGGACACTGACTTTGTGCTGGCTGGTTAAATATATATAACTAGGAGATTTACCCTCTCCTGTTTAGGGCACTGACTCTGTCCCTGCTGGTTAAATATATATAACCAGTAGATTTACACTCTCCTCAGTTTCGGGCACTGACTCTGTGCTGGCTGGTTAAATATATATAACCAGGAGATTTACACTCTCCTGAGTTCAGGGCATTTACGCTGTGCTGGCTGGTTAAATATATATAACCAGTGGATTTACTCTCTCCTCAGTTTAGGCCACTGACTCTGTGCTGGCTGGTGTAATATATATAACCAGTGGATTTACAATCTCCTCAGTTTCGGTCATTTACGCTGTGCTGGCTGTGAAAATATATATAATAAGGAGATTTACACTCTCCTCAGTTTAGAGCAACGACTCTGTGCTGGCTGGTTAAATAAATACATAACCAGGTGGTTTACACTCTCTTCAGTTGAGGGCACTGACTCTGTGCCGGCTGGTTAAATGTTTATAACCAGGAGATTTACACTATCCTATGTTTTGGACACTGACTCTGTGCTGGCTGTATAAATATATTTAACCTGGCTATTTACACTCTCCTCAGTTTTAGGCACTGACTCTGTGTTGTCTGTCGAAATATACATAAACCTGAGATTTACGCTCCCCTCAGTTTAGGGCACTGACTCTGAGCTGGCTGGTTAAATATATATAACCAGGAGAATTACACTCGACTCAGTTAAGGGCACTGACTCTGTGTTGTCTGGTTAAATATATAAAACCAGAAGATTTACACCCTCCACAGTTTAGGGCAATGACTCTGTGCTGGCTGGTTAAATATATATAACCAGGAGATTTACCCTATCCTCAGTTAAGGGCACTGACTCTGTGCTGGTTGGTGCAATATACATAACCAGGAGATTTACACTCTTTTCAGGTTAGGGCAATGACTCTGTGCTGGCTCGTTAATTATATATATAACCAGGAGATTTATAAATCTCCACAGTTTAGGGCACTGACTCTGTGCTGGCTGTTTAAATATTTTTAACCAGGAGACATACGCTCTCCTCAGTTTTGGGCACTGACTTTGTGCTGGCTGGTTAAATATACATATAACCAGCAGATTTACCCTCTCCTCAGTTTAGGGCACTAACTCTGTGCTGACTCTCTGAATATATATTACCAGGAGATTTTCCCTCTCCTCAGTTTAGGACACTGAATCTGTGCTTTCTGGTTTAATATATATAACAAGGAGATTTACATTCTCCTCAGTTTAGGGCACTGAGTCTGTGCTGGCTGGTTAAATGTATATAACCAGAGGAGATACACTTTCCTAACTTTCGGGCTCTGCATCTGCGCTGGCTGTTAAAATATATATAACCACGAGTTTTACACCCTCCTCAGTTTCTGGCTGTGACTCTCTGCTGGCTGGTTAAATATATATAACCAGGAGATTTACACTCTCCTCAGTTTAGGGCACTGAGTCAGTGCTATGTGTTTAAATGTTTCTAAACACGAGATATACACTCTCCGAAGTTTCAGGCACTGACTCTGCGCCTGCTGGTAAAATATATCCAACCGGAAGATTTGCATTCGACACAGTTTGGGGCAATGACTCTGTGCTGGCTGGTTAAATATATATAACCAGGAGATTTACACTCTCCTCAGTTAAGGGCACTGAGTCTGATTTACACTCTCCTCAGTTTAGGGCACTGACTCTGTGCTGGCTGGTGTAATATATATAACGTGGAGATTTACACTCTCCTCAGTTTCGGGCATTTACGCTGTGATGGCTGTTTAAATATATATAAACAGAAGATTTACACTCTCCTCAGTTTAGGGCACTGACTCTGTGTTGTCTGGTTAAATATATATCACCAGAAGATTTACACACTCCTCAGTTTAGTGCAATGACTCTATGCTGGCTGTTTAAATATATGTAACCAGGAAACTCACACTCTCCTCAGTTTAGGGCATTTACGCTGTGCTGGCTGTTAAAATATGTATAAACAGGAGATTTACACTCTCCTCAGTTTAGGGCACTGACTCTGTGTTGTCTAGTTAAATATATATAACCAATAGATTTACCCTCTCCTCAGTTTAGGGCACTGAAACTGTTCTGGCTATTTAAAGATATATAACCAGGAGATTTACAGTCTCCTCAGTTTTGGACACTGACCTTGTGCTGGCTGGGTAAATATATATAACTAGGAGACTTACACTCCTCAGTTTAGGGCACTGACTCTGTCCCTGCTGGTTAAATATATATAACCAGTAGATTTACACTCTCCTCAGTTTCGGGCACTGAGTCTGTGCTGGCTAGTTAAATATATATAATCAGGAGATTTACACTCTCCTCAGTTCAGGGCATTGACGCTGTGCTGGTTGGTTAAATATATATAACCAATGAATTTACTTTCTCCTCAGTTTAGGGCACTGACTCTTTGCTGGCTGGTGCAATATATATAACCAGGAGATATACACTCTCCTCAGTTCAGGGCACTGACTCTGTGTTGTCTGGTTAAATATATATAACCAGAAGGTTTACACTCTCCTCAGTTTCGGGCACTGAGTCTGTACTGGCTGGTTAAATACATATAACCAGGAGATTTACACTCTCCTCAGTTTAGAGCACTGACTCTGTGTTGTCTGGTTAAATATATATAACCAGAAGATTTACACTCTCCTCAGTTTCGGGCACTGAGTCTGTGCTGGCTGGTTAAATAGATATAACCAGGAGATTTACACTCTCCTCAGTTTAGGGCACTCAGTCTGTGCTTGTTGGTTAAATATATATAACCAGAAGATTTACACTCTCCTCAGTTTAGGGCAATGACTCTGTGCTGGATGCTTAAATATATATAACCAGGAGATTTACCGTTTCCTCAGTTTAGGTCACTGAAACTGTGCTGGCTATTTAAATATATATAACCAGGAAATTTACACTCTCCTCAGTTTTGGACACTGACTTTGTGCTGGCTGGTTAAATATATATTTAACCAGGAGATTTCCGCTCTCCTCTGATTAGGGCACTGAGTCTGTGCTGGCTGTTTAAATATATATAACCAAGAGATTTACATTCTCCTCAGTTTAGAGCAATGATTCTGTTCTGGCTGGTAAAATATATTTTACCAGGAGATTTACACTCTCTTCAGTTTAGGGCACTGAGTCCGTGCTATCTGGTTAAATGTTTCTGATCACGAGATATACACTCTCCTAAGTTGCAGGCAATGACTCTGCCCCTGCTGGTAAAATGTATACAACCGGAAGATTTGCACTCTACACAGTTTAGGGCAATGACTCTGTGCTGGCTGGTTAAATATATATAACCAGGAGATTCACAATCTCCTCAGTTTAGGGCACTGAATCTGTGTTGGCTGTTTAAAAATATATAATCAGGAGATTTACGCCATCCTCAGTTTAGGGCACTGACTCTGTGCTGACTGGTTAAATATATATAACCAGGAGATTTACTCTCTCCTCAGTTCAGTTCACTTACCCTGTGTTGGCTGTTTAAAAATATAGAACCAGGAGATTTACGCCATCCTCAGTTTAGGACACTGACTCTGTGCTGGCTGGTTAAATATATATATCCAGGAGATTTACGATCTCCACAGTTTTGGGCACTAACTCTGTGCTGACTGTCTGAATATATATTACCAGGAGATTTTCCCTCTCCTCAGTTTAGGGCACTGACTCTGTGCTGGCCGGTTAAATATATAGATAACCAGCAGATTTACCCTCTCCTCAGTTTAGGGCACAGACTCTGTGCTGGCTGGTTAAATATATATAACCAGGAGATTTACACTGTCCTTAGTTCAGGGCACTGTCTTTGTCCTGGCTGGTTAAATATATATAACGAGAAGATTTCCCCTCTCCAACTTTATGGCACTGATTCTGTGCTGGCTGTTTAAATATTTTCAACCAGGAGATTTTCGCTCTCCACATTTTCGGGCACTGACTCTGTTAAATATGTATATAACCAGCAGATTTACCCTCCCCTCAGTTTAGGGCACAGAATCTGTGCTGGCTGATTAAATATTTATTACCAGCAGATTTTCACACTCCTCAGTTTAGGGCACTGACACTGCACTGGCTGGTTAAATATATATAACCAGGATATTTACACTCTCCTCAGTTGAGAGCACTGAATCTGTGCTTGTTGGTTGGATATATATAACCAGGAGATTTACACTCGCCTCATTTTCAGGCAATGACTCTGTGCTGGCTGGTTAATGATATATGACCAGGAGATTTCCACTATCCTCATATTAGGGCACTGACTTAGTGATGGTAGTTTAAATATTTTTAACCAGGTGATTTACGCTCTCCTCAGTTTCGGGCACTGTCTCTGTGCTGGCTGGTTAAATATATATAACCAGGAGATTTACAACCTCCTCAGTTTATGGCACTGACTCTGTCTTGGCTGGTTAAAAATATATAACCAGGAGATTTACACTGTACTTAGTTTAGGGCACTGTCTCTGTCCTGGCTGGTTAAATATATATAACCAGGAGACTTACCCTCTCCTCAGTTTTGGGCACTGAATCTATGCTGGCTGGTTAACTATATATAATCAGGAGTTTAGGCCATTGAGTCTGTGCTAGCTGTTTAAATATATTTAACCAGGAGATTTACACTCTCCTAAGTTTTGGTCACTGACTCTGCGCTGACTGTTTAAATATATTTAACCTGGGTATTTACACTCTCCTCAATTTTGGTCACTGACTCTGCGCCTGCTTGTAAAAATATATATAACTGGGAGATTTGCACTCTCCTCAGTTTAGGGCAATGACTCTGTGCTGGCTGGTTAAATATTTTTAACCAGGAGATTTACGCTCTCCTCAGTTTCGGGCACTGACTCTGTGCTGACTGGTTAAATATATATAACCTGGAGATTTACCCTCTCCTCAGTTTAGGGCACAGACTCTGTGCTGGATGTTTAAATATATATAAACAGGAGATTTACACTCTCCTCAATTTAGGGCACTGGCTCTGTGCTGGATGTTTAAATATATATAACGAGAAGATTTCCCCTCTACCACTTTAGGACACTGAATCTGCGCTGGCTGGTTAAATATATACAACCAGGACATTTACCCACTCGTCATTTTTACGCGCTGATTCTGTGCTGGCTGGATAAATTTTTATAACCAGAAGATTTAACCTCTCTTCAGTTTAGGGCACTGAGTCTACGCTGGCTGGTTAAATATATATTACCATGAGATTTACACTCTTCTCAATTTCGGGCACTGAATCTGTGCTTGCTGGTTAAATATATATAACCAGGAGATTTACACGGTCCTTAGTTTAGTGCACTGTCTCTGTCCTGGCTGGTTCAATGTATATAACCAGGAGATTTACACTGTCCTTAGTTTAGGGCACTGACACCGTGCTGGCTGGTTAAATATAAATAACCAGGACATTTACCCGCTCCTAAGTGTAAGGCACTGACTCTGTGATGGCTGGATAAATATATATAACCAGGAGATTTAACCTCTCCTCAGTTTAGGGCACTGAGTATATGTTGGCTAGTTAAATATATATAACCAGGAGATTTACACTATCCTCAGTTTATGGCACTGAATCTGTACTGGCCGGTTAAAGATATATAACCAGGAGATTGACACTCCCTTCAGTTTAGGGCACTGACTCTGTGCTGAATGGTTAAATATATATAACCAAATGATTTACAATCTTCTCAATTTAGGGCACTGATTCTGCGCTGTCTGGTTAAATATAAGTAACCAGGAAATTCACACTCTCCTTAGTTTAGGGCACTGAATCTGTGCTGGCTGGTTAAATATTTTTAACCTGAAGATTTACGGTCTCCACAGTTTCGGGCCCTGACTCTGTGCTGACTGGTTAAATATATATTACCAGAAGATTTTCCCTCTCCACAGTTAAGGGCACCGACTCTGTGCTGGCTGGTTAAATATATATATAACCAGCAGATTTATCCGCTCCTCAGTTTAGGGCACTGACTCTGCGCTGGCTGGTTAAATATATACAACCAGGACAATTACCCGCTTCTCAGTTTAAGGCACTGACTCTGTGCTGGCTGGTTAAATATACATAACCAGAAGATTTAACCTCTCTTCAGTTTAGGGCACTGAGTCTATGCTGGCTGGTTAAATATATATAACCAGGAAATTTACACTCTCCTCAGTTTAGGTCACTGAATCTGCGCTGGCTGGTTAAATATATATCACCTGAAGATTTACACTCTCCTCAGTTTATGGCACTGAGTCCGTGCTGGCTGGTTAAATATATATAACCTGGAGATTTACACTCTCCCCTGTTTTGGGCACTGACTCTGCGCTGGCTGGTTAAATATATATAACCAGGAAAGTTACACTCTCCTCAGTTTAGGGCACTGAATCTGTGCTGGCTGGTTAAATATATATAACCAGGATATTTCCCCTCTCCTCAGTTTAGGGCACTGACTCTGTGCTGGCTATTTAATTATATATAACGAGAAGATTTCCCCTCTACTACTTTAGGGAACTGACTCTGCGCTGGCTGTTTAAATATTTTTAACCAGGAGGCATACGCTCTCCTCAGTTTTGGGCACTGACTCTGTGCTGGTTGGTTAAATATATATATATAACCAGCAGATTTACCCTCTCCTCAGTTTAGGGCACTGAATCTGTGCATGCTGGTTAAATCAAAATAACCAGGAAATTTACACTTTGCTCAGTTTAGGTCACTGAATCTGTGCTTGCTGGTTAAATATATATAACCAGGTGATTTACACTCTCCTCAGTTTAGGGCACTGACTCTGTGCTGGCTGGTTGAATATATCGAGCCAGGAGATTTACAATCTCCTCAGTTTAGGGCACTCACTCTGTCTTGGCTGGTTAAAAATATATAACAAGGAGATTTACACTCTCCTTAGTTTCGAGCACTGACTCTGTGCTTGCTGGTCGAATATGTATAACCAGGGGATTTACACTCTCCTCAGTTTTGGCACTGACTCTGTGATGGCTAGTTAATTATATATATCCAGGAGATTTACACTATCCTCAGTTTAGGGCACTGACTCTGTGCTGGCCGGTTAAATATATAGATAACCAGCAGATTTACCCTCTCCTCAGTTTAGGGCACAGACTCTGCGCAGGCTGGTTAAATATATACAACCATGACATTTACTCGCTCCTCAGTTTAAGGCACTGACTCTTTGCTGGCTGGTTAAATATACATAACCAGGATATTTGACGTCTCCTCAGTTTAGGGCACTGAATCTATGCTGTCTGGTTAAAAATATATAACCAGGAGATGTACACTATCCTTAGTTTAGGGCACTGTCTCTGTCCTGGCTGGTTAAATATATATAACCAGGACATTTACCCGCTCCTCAGTTTAAGGCACTGACTCTGTGCTGGCTGGTTAAATATATATAACCAGCAGATTTACACTCTCCTCAGTTTAGGGCACTGAGTCTATGCTGGCTGGTTCAATATATCTAACCAGGAGATTTACACTCTCCTCAGTTTATGGCACTGAAGCTGTACTGGCCGGTTCTAGATATATAACCAGGAGATTTATACTCTCCTCAGTTTAGGGGACTGACTCTGTGCTGGCTGGTTGAATATATATAGCCTGGAGTTTAACAATCTCCTCTGTTTTGGGCACTGACTCTGTGCTGGCTGTTTAAATATATATAACCAGGAAATTTACACTCTCCTCAGTTTAGGGCAATGAATCTGTGCTGGCTGGTTAAATATATATAACCTGGAGATTTACATTCTCCTCTGTTTTGGGCACTGACTCTGCGCTGGCTGGTTAAATATATATAAACAGGAAAGTTACACTCTCCTCAGTTTAGGGCACTGAATCTGTGCTGGCTGGTTAAATATATATAACCAGGATATTTCCCCTCTCATCAGTTTAGGGCACTAACTCTGTGCTGGTTATTTAATTATATATAACGAGAAGATTTCCCCTCTACTACTTTAGGGAACTGACTCTGCGCTGGCTGTTTAAATATTTTTAACCAGGAGACATACGCTCTCCTCAGTTTTGGGCACTGACTCTGTGCTGGCTTGTTAAATATATATATAACCAGCAGATTTACCCTCTCCTCAGTTTAGGGCACTGAATCTGTGCTTGATGGTTAAATCTATATAACCAGAAAATTTACACTCTGCTCAGTTTAGGTCACTGAATCTGTGCTTGCTGGTTAAATATATATAACCAGGAGATTTACACTCTCCTCTGTTTTGGGCAATGAGTCTGCGCTGGCTGGTTAAATATATATAACCAGGAAAGTTACACTCTCCTCAGTTTCGGGCACTGAATCTGTGCTGGCTGGTTAAATATATATAATCAGGATATTTACACTGTCCTCAGTTTAGGGAAATGACTCTGTGCTGGCTGGTTAAATATATATAACCAGGTGTTTTAAATTCTCCTCAGTTTACGGCACTGAATCTGTGCTGGCTGGTTAAATTTATATAACCAGGAGATTTAACCTCTCCTCAGTTTTGGGTACTGAATCTGTGCTTGCTTGTTAAATATATATAACCAGGAGATTTGCACTGTCCTTAGTTTAGGGCACTGTCTCTGTCCTGGCTGGTTAATTCTATACTACCAGGAGATTTACACTCTCCTCAGTTTAGAGCACTGAATCTGTTCTTGATTGTTAAATATATATAACCAGGAGATTTAGACGCTCCTCAGTTTAGGGCACTGACTCTGTGCTGGATGGTTAAATATATATAACCAGGAGATTTACACTCTCCTCAGTTTAGGGCACTGAGTCTGTGTTGGCTGGTTAAATATATATAACCACGCGATTTACACTCTCCTCAATTTCGGGCACTAACTCCGTGCTGGCTGTGAAAACATGTATAACCAGGAGATTTCCCCTCGCCTCAGTTTAGGGCACTGACACTGCGCTGGTTGTATAAATATATATAACCAGGAGATTTACACTCTTCTCAGTTTAGGGCACTGAATCTGTGCTGGCTGGTTAAATATATATAACCAGAGATTTACACTGTCCTTAGTTTAGGGCACTATCTCTGTCCTGGATGGTTAATTATATATAACCAGGAGATTTAGACGCTCCTCAGTTTAGGGCACTGAGTCAGTGTTGGCTGGTTAAATATATATAACCAGGAGATTTACACTTTCCTCAGTTTAGGGCACTGACTCCGTGCTGGATGGTTAATTATATAAAACCAGGAGATTTACACTCTCCTCAGTTCAGAGCACTCACACTGCGCTGTCTGTTTAAATATATATAACCTGGAAATTTACACTCTCCTCAATTTAGGCCTCTGACTCTGTGCTGGCTGTTTAAATATTTTTAACCAGGAGATTTGCACTCTCCACAGTTTCGGGCACTATCTCTGTGCTGAATGTCTGAATATATATTATTAGGAGATTTTCCCTCTCCTCAGTTTAGGGCACTGACTCTGTTAAATATATATATAACCAGCAGATTTACCCTCTCCTCAGTTTACGGTACTGACTCTGCACTGGCTGGTTAAATATATATAACCAGGACATTTACCCGCTCCCCATTTTAAGGCACTGATTCTGTGCTGGATGGATCAATATATATAAACAGGAGAGTTGACCTCTCCTCAGTTTTGGGCACTGACTCTCTGCTGGCTGGTTAACTATATAGATAACCAGCAGATTTACCCTCTCCTCAGTGTAGGGCACAGAATCCGCGCTGGCTGGTTTCATATAAATTACCATGAGATTTACACTCTCAACAGTTTAGGGCACTGACTCTGTGTTGGCTGGTTAAATATATATAACCAGGAGATTTAACTTCTCCTCAGTTTAGGGCACTGCCTCTGTGCTGGAGGGTTAATTATATATAACAAGGAGATTTAGACGCTCCTCAGTTTAGGGCACTGACTCTGTGTTGGTTGGTTAAATATATTTAACCAGGAGATTTAACCTCTCCTCAGTTTAGGGCACTGAGTCTATTCTGGCTGGTTAAACATATATAACCAGGAGATTTGCACTCTCAACAGTTTAGGGCACTGACTCTGTCTTGGCTGGTTAAATATATATATATCCAGGAAATTTAACCTCTCCTCAGTTTAGGGCACTGAGTCTGTGCTGGCTGGTTAAATATATATAACCAGGCGGCTTCCACTCTCCTCAGTTTAGGGCACTGACTCTGTGTTGGCTGGTTAAATATATATAACCAGGAGATTTAACTTCTCCTCAGTTTAGGGCACTGACTCTGTGCTGGATGGTTAAATATATATAACCAGGAGATTTACACTTTACACCGTTTAGGGCACTGACTCCGTACTGACCGGTTAATTATGGATAACCAGGAGATTTACAATCTCCTCAGTTTAGAGCACTGAATCCGTGCTGGCTGTTTAAATATAGAAAACCAGGAAATTTACACTCTCCTCAGTTTAGGGCACTGAATCTGTTCTGGCTGGTTGAATATATCGAGCCAGGAGATTTACAATCTCCTCAGTTTAGGGCACTGACTCTGTGCTGGCTGGTTAAATATATATAACCAGGAAATTTACACTCTCCTCAGTTTAGGGCACTGAATCTGTGCTGGCTGGTTAAATATATATAACCAGGAGATTAACCCTCTCCTCAGTTTAGGGCACTGTCTCTGTGCTGGCTGTTTAAATATATATAACTAGAAGATTTCCCCTCTACCACTTTAGGGCACTGATTCTGTGCTGGCTCTATAAATATTTTTAACAGGAGGTTTGCGCTCTCCACAGTTTTGGGCACTAACTCTGTGCTGACTGGCTGAATATATGTTACCAGGAGATTTAACCTCTCCTCAGTTTAGGGCACTGAGTCTATGTTGGATGGTTAAATATATATAACTAGGAGATTTACACTCTCAACAGTTTAGGGCACTGACTCTGTCTTGGCTGGTTAAATATATATATCAAGCAAATTTAACCTCTCATCAGTTTAGGGCACTGACTCCGTGCTGGCTGGTTAATTATATATAACAAGGATATTTACACCATCTTCACTTTAAGGCAATGAGTCTGTGCTAGCTGGTTAAATATATATAACCAGGAGATTTACACTCTCCTCAATTTAGGGCTCAGTCTCTGTGCTAGCTGTTTAAATATATATATAACGAGAAGATTTCCCCTCTACAACTTTAGGGCACTGACTCTGTGCGGGCTGTTTAAATATTTTTAACCAGGAGATTTGCGCTCTCCTCAGTTTTGGGCACTAACTCTGTGCTGACAGGCTGAATACATATTACCAGGAGATTTTCCCTCTCCTCAGTTTAGGGCACTGACTCTGTTAAATGTATATATAACCAGCAGATTTACCATCTCCTCAGTTTAGGGTACTGACTCTGCACTGGCTGGTTAAATATCTATAACGAGGACATTTACCCGCTCCCCATTTTAAGGCACTGATTCTGTGCTGTCTGGATAAATATAAAAAACCAGGAGAGTTAACCTCCCCTCAGTTTTTGGCACTGACTCTGTGCTGGCTGGTTAACTATATAGATAACCCGCAGATTCACCCTCTCCTCAGTTTAGGGCACAGAATCTGCGCTGCCTGGTTAAATAGAAATATAACCAGGAGATTTAACCTCTCCTCAGTTCAGGGCACTGTGTCTATGGTGGCTGGATAAATATATATAACCAGGAGATTTACACTCTCAACAGTTTAGGGCACTGACTCTGTCTTGGCTGGTTAAATATAAATATACAGGAAATTTAACCTCTCCTCAGTTTAGGGCACTGAGTCTGTGCTGGCTGGTTAAATATATATAACCAGGAGATTTCCACTCTCCTCAGTTTAGGGCACTGACTCTGTGTTGGCTGGTTAAGTATATATAACCAGGAGATTTACACTCTCAACAGTTGAGTGCACTGACTCTGTCTTGGCTGGTTAAATATATATATCGAGGAAACTTAACCTCTCCTCAGTTTAGGGCACTGACTCTGTGCTGGATGGTTTATTATATTTAACCAGGAGATTTACACTCTCCTCCGTATATGGCACTGACTCTGTGTTGTCTGGTTAAATATATATATTAAACCAGGAGATATACACTTTCCTCAGTTCAGGGCACTGACTCTGCGCTGGCTGTTTAAATATATATAACCAGGAAATTTACACTCTCTTCAGTTTAGGGCAATGACGCTGTGCTGGCTGGTTAAATATATATAATCAGGGGATTTACCCTCTCCTCAGTTTAGGACACTGAATCTGTTCTGGCTGGTTGTATATATCGAGCCTGCAGATTTACAAACTCTTCAGTTTAGGGCACTGACTCTGTCTTGGCTGGTGAAAAATATATCACCAGGAGATTTACACTCTCCTCAGTTTAGGGCACTGACTCTGTGCTGGCTGTTTAAATATATATAACCAGGAGATTTAGACGCTCCTCTGTTTAGGGCACTGACTCTGTGTTGGCTGGTTAAGTATATATAACCAGGAGATTTACACTCTCAACAGTTGAGGGCACTGACTCTGTCTTGGCTGGTTAAATATATATATCGAGGAAACTTAACCTCTCCTCAGTTTAGGGCACTGACTCTGTGCTGGATGGTTTATTATATATAACCAGGAGATTTACACTCTCCTCCGTATATGGCACTGACTCTGTGTTGTCTGGTTAAATATATATATTAAACCAGAAGATTTACACTTTCCTCAGTTCAGGGCACTGACTCTGCGCTGGCTGTTTAAATATATATAACCAGGAAATTTACACTCTCTTCAGTTTAGGGCAATGACGCTGTGCTGGCTGGTTAAATATATATAATCAGGGGATTTACCCTCTCCTCAGTTTAGGACACTGAATCTGTTCTGGCTGGTTGTATATATCGAGCCTGGAGATTTACAAACTCTTCAGTTTAGGGCACTGACTCTGTCTTGGCTGGTGAAAAATATATCACCAGGAGATTTACACTCTCCTCAGTTTAGGGCACTGACTCTGTGCTGGCTGTTTAAATATATATAACCAGGAGATTTAGACGCTCCTCTGTTTAGGGCACTGACTCTGTGTTGGCTGATTAAATATATATAACCAGGAGATTTACACTTTCCTCAGTTTAGGGCACTGACTCCGTACTGGCTGGTTAATTATATATAACCATGAGATTTACACTCTCCTCGGTGAAGTGGACTGACTCCGTGCTGGCTTGTTAATTATACATAACCAGGAAATTTGCACTCTCCTCAGTTTGGGGCACTGTCTCTGTCCTGGCTGGTTAAATATATATTACCAGAAGATTTACACTCTCCTCCGTATATGGCACTGACTCTGTGTTGTCTGGTTAAATATATATAACCAGGAGATTTGCACTTTCCTCAGTTCAGGGAACTGACTCTGCGCTGGCTTTTTAAATATATAGAACCAGGAAATTTACACTCTCTTCAGTTTAGGGCAATGACGCTGTCCTGGCTGGTTAATTATATATAATCAGGGGATTTACCCTCTGTTCAGTTTAGGGCACTGAATCTGTTCTGGCTGGTTGAATATATCGAGCCAGGAGATTTACAATCTCCTCAGTTTAGGGCACTGACTCTGTCTTGGCTGGTGAAAAATATATAACGAGGAGATTTACACTCTCTTCAGTTTAGGGCACTGACTCTGTGCTGGCTGGTTAAATTTTTACAACCAGGAGATTTACACTTTCCTCAATTTAGGGCACTGACTCCGTACTGGCTTGTTAATTATATATAACCAGGAGATTTACACTTTCCTCAGTTTAGGGCACTGACTCCGTGCTGGCTGTTTAAATATATATAACCAGGAAATTTACACTCTCCTCAGTTTAGGGCACTGAATCTGTGCTGGCTGGTTAAATATATATAACCAGGAGATTACCCCTCTCCTCAGTTTAGGGCACTGTCTCCGTGCTGGCTGTTTAAATATATATAACCAGGAAATTTACACTCTCCTCAGTTTAGGGCACTGAATCTGTGCTGGCTGGTTAAATATATATAACCAGGAGATTACCCCTCTCCTCAGTTTAGGGCACTGTCTCTGTGCTGGCTGTTTAAATATATATAACAAGAAGATTTCCCCTCGACCACTTTAGGGCACTGACTTTGTGCTGGCTCTTTAAAAATTTTTAACAGGAGATTTGCGCTCTCCACATTTTTGGGCACTAACTCTGTGCTGACTGGCTGAATATATGTTACCAGGAGATTTAACCTCTCCTCAGTTTAGGGCACTGGGTCTATGCTGGCTGTTTAAATATATATAACCAGGAGATTTACATTCTCAACAGTTTCGGGCACTGACTCTGTCTTGGCTGGTTAAATATATATATATCCAGGAAATGTAACCTGTCATCAGTTTAGGGCACTTACTCCGTGCTGGCTGGTTAATTATATATAACAAGGAGATTTACACTCTCCTCAATTTAAGGCAATGAGTCTGTGCTGGCTGGTTAAATATATATAACCAGGAGATTTACACTCTCCTCAATTTAGGGCTCTGACTCTGTGCGAGCTGGTTAAATATATATAAAGAGAAGATTTACCCTCTACCACTTTAGGGCACTGACTCTGTGCGGGCTGTTTAAATATTTTTAACCAGGAGATTGGCGCTCTCCACAGTTTCGGGCATAACTCTGTGCTGACTGTCTGAATATATAATACCTGGAGATTTTCGCTCTCCTCAGTTTAGGGCACTGATTCAGTTAAATATATATATAACCAACAGATTTACCCTCTCCTCAGTTTAGGTCACTGACTCTGTTAAATATATATATAACCAGCAGATTTACCCTCTACTCAGTTTAGGGTACTGACTCTGCACTGGCTGGTTAAATATGTATAACCAGGACATTTAACCACTCCCCATTTTAAGGCACTGATTCTGTGCTGTCTGGATAAATATATATAACCAGGAGAGTTAACCTCTCCTCGGTTTTGGGCACTGACTCTGTGCTGGCTGGTTAACTATATAGATAACCAGCAGATTCACCCTCTCCTCAGTTTAGGGCACAGAATCTGCGCTGGCTGGTTAATGTATATAATCATGAGATTTAACCTCTCCTTTGTTAAGGGCACTGAGTCTCTGCTGGCTGGATAAATATATGTAACCAGGAGATTTACACTCTCAACAGTTTAGGGCACTGACTCTGTCTTGGCTGGTTAAATATAAATATCCAGGAAATTTAACCTCTCCTCAGTTTCGGGCACTGAGTCTGTGCTGGCTGGTTAAATATATATGACCAGGAGATTTCCACTCTCCTCAGTTTAGGGCACTGACTCTGTGTTGGCTGGTTAATTATATATAACCAGGTATTTACACTCTCAACAGTTTAGGGCACTGACTCTGGCTTGGCTGGTTCAATATATTTATCCAGGAAATTTAACCTCTACTCAGTTTAGGGCACAGACTCTGTGCTGGATGGTTAATTATATATAACCAGGAGATTTACACTTTCTTCAGTTTAGGGCACTGACTCCGTGCTGGCTGTTTAAATATATATAACCAGGGAATTTACACTCTCTTCAGTTTAGGGCAATGACTCTGTGCTGGCTGGTTAAATATATATAACCATGGGATTTACACTCTCCTCATTTAGGGCACTGAATCTGTTCTGGCTGGTTAAATATATATAACCAGGGGATTAACCCTCTCCTCAGTTGAGGGCACTGAATCTGTTCTGGCTGGTTAAATATATATAACCAGGAGATTTAAACTCTCCTCAGTTTAGGCAATGACTCTGTGCTGGCCGGTTAAATATATATAAAAAGGGGATTTACCCTCTCCTCAGTTAAGGGCACTGAATCTGTTCTGGCTGGTTATATATATATAACCAGGAAATTTACACTCTCTTCAGTTTAGGGCAATGACGCTGTGCTGGCTGGTTAAATATATCTAACCTGGCGATTTACCCTCTCCTCAGTTTAGGGCACTGACTCTATCTTGGTTGATTAAGTATATATAACCAGGGGATTTACACACTCCTCAGTTAAGGGCACTGACTCTGTGCTGGCTGGTTTAATATATATAACCAGGAGATTTACACTTTCGTCAGTTTAGGGCACTGACTCCGTGCTGGCTGGTTAATTATAAATAACAAGAGATTTACACTCTCCTCAGTTTAGAGCACTGACTCTGTGCAGGCTCGTTAAATATATATAACCAGGGGATTTACCCTCTCCTCAGTTTAGGGCACTGAATCTGTGCTTGCTGGTTGAATGTATCGAGCCAGGAGAGTTACAATCTCCTCAGTTTAGGGCACTGACTCTGTCTTGGCTGTTTAAAAATATATAACGAGCAGATCTACACTGTCATTAGTTTAGGGTACTGACTCTGCACTGGCTGGTTAAATATATATAACCAGGACATTTACCCGCTCCCCATTTTAAGGCGCTAAATCTGTGCAGGCTGGATAATTATATGTAACCAGGAGAGTTACGCTCTCCTCAGTTTTGGGCACTGGCTCTGTGCTGGCTGGTTAAATATATAGATTAGCCGCAGATTTACCCTCTCCTCAGTTTAGGGCACAGACTCTGTGCTGGCTGGTTAAATATATCCATAACCAGCAGATTTACCGTCTCCTCAGTTTAGGGCACAGAATCTGCGCTGGCTGGTTAATATATATAACCAGGAGATTTAACCTCTCCTTTGTTAAGGGCACTGAGTCTCTGCTGGCTGGATAAATATATGTAACCAGGAGATTCACACTCTCAACAGTTTAGGGCACTGACTCTGTCTTGGCTGGTTAAATATAAATATACAGGAAATTTAACCTCTCCTCAGTTTCGGGCACTGAGTCTGTGCTGGCTGGTTAAATATATATAACCAGGAGATTTCCACTCCCCTCAGTTTAGGGCACTGACTCTGTGTTGGCTGGTTAATTATATATAACCAGGAGATTTACACTCTCCTCAGTTTAGGGCACTGACTCTGTGCTGGATGGTTAATTATATATAACAAGTAGATTTAGACGCTCCTCAGTTTAGGGCACTGACTCTGTGTTGGCTGTTTAAATATATATATAACCAGGAGATTTACACTTTCCTCAGTTTAGGGCACTGACTCCGTGCTGGCTGTTTAAATATATATAACCAGGAAATTTACACTCTCCTCAGTTTAGGGCAATCACTCTGTGCTGGCTGGTTAAATATGTATAACCATGGGATTTACCCTCTCCTCAGTTTAGGGCACTGAATCTGTTCTGGCTGGTTAAATATATATAACCAGAGGATTAACCCTCTCCTCAGTTTAGGGCACTGTATCTGTTCTGGCTGGTTAAATATATATAACCAGAAGATTTAAACTCTCCTCAGTTTAGGCAATAACTCTGTGATGGCCGGTTAAATATATATAACCAGGGGATTTACCCTCTCCTCAGTTAAGGGCACTGAATCTGTTCTGGCTGGTTAAATATATATAACCAGGAAATTTACACTCTCTTCAGTTTAGGGCACTGACTCTGTCTTGGCTTGTGAAAAATATATCACCAGGAGATTTACACTCTCCTCAGTTTAGGGCACTGACTCTGTGCTGGCTGTTTAAATATATATAACCAGGAGATTTAGACGCTCCTCTGTTTAGGGCACTGACTCTGTGTTGGCTGGTTAAGTATATATAACCAGGAGATTTACACTCTCAACAGTTGAGGGCACTGACTCTGTCTTGGCTGGTTAAATATATATATCGAGGAAACTTAACCTCTCCTCAGTTTAGGGCACTGACTCTGTGCTGGATGGTTTATTATATATAACCAGGAGATTTACACTCTCCTCCGTATATGGCACTGACTCTGTGTTGTCTGGTTAAATATATATATTAAACCAGAAGATTTACACTTTCCTCAGTTCAGGGCACTGACTCTGCGCTGGCTGTTTAAATATATATAACCAGGAAATTTACACTCTCTTCAGTTTAGGGCAATGACGCTGTGCTGGCTGGTTAAATATATATAATCAGGGGATTTACCCTCTCCTCAGTTTAGGACACTGAATCTGTTCTGGCTGGTTGTATATATCGAGCCTGGAGATTTACAAACTCTTCAGTTTAGGGCACTGACTCTGTCTTGGCTGGTGAAAAATATATCACCAGGAGATTTACACTCTCCTCAGTTTAGGGCACTGACTCTGTGCTGGCTGTTTAAATATATATAACCAGGAGATTTAGACGCTCCTCTGTTTAGGGCACTGACTCTGTGTTGGCTGATTAAATATATATAACCAGGAGATTTACACTTTCCTCAGTTTAGGGCACTGACTCCGTACTGGCTGGTTAATTATATATAACCATGAGATTTACACTCTCCTCGGTGAAGTGGACTGACTCCGTGCTGGCTTGTTAATTATACATAACCAGGAAATTTACACTCTCCTCAGTTTGGGGCACTGTCTCTGTCCTGGCTGGTTAAATATATATTACCAGAAGATTTACACTCTCCTCCGTATATGGCACTGACTCTGTGTTGTCTGGTTAAATATATATAACCAGGAGATTTGCACTTTCCTCAGTTCAGGGAACTGACTCTGCGCTGGCTTTTTAAATATATAGAACCAGGAAATTTACACTCTCTTCAGTTTAGGGCAATGACGCTGTCCTGGCTGGTTAATTATATATAATCAGGGGATTTACCCTCTGTTCAGTTTAGGGCACTGAATCTGTTCTGGCTGGTTGAATATATCGAGCCAGGAGATTTACAATCTCCTCAGTTTAGGGCACTGACTCTGTGTTGGCTGGTGAAAAATATATAACGAGGAGATTTACACTCTCCTCAGTTTAGGGCACTGACTCTGTGCTGGATGGTTAATTATATATAACAAGTAGATTTAGACGCTCCTCAGTTTAGGGCACTGACTCTGTGTTGGCTGTTTAAATATATATATAACCAGGAGATTTACACTTTCCTCAGTTTAGGGCACTGACTCCGTGCTGGCTGTTTAAATATATATAACCAGGAAATTTACACTCTCCTCAGTTTAGGGCAATCACTCTGTGCTGGCTGGTTAAATATGTATAACCATGGGATTTACCCTCTCCTCAGTTTAGGGCACTGAATCTGTTCTGGCTGGTTAAATATATATAACCAGAGGATTAACCCTCTCCTCAGTTTAGGGCACTGTATCTGTTCTGGCTGGTTAAATATATATAACCAGAAGATTTAAACTCTCCTCAGTTTAGGCAATAACTCTGTGATGGCCGGTTAAATATATATAACCAGGGGATTTACCCTCTCCTCAGTTAAGGGCACTGAATCTGTTCTGGCTGGTTAAATATATATAACCAGGAAATTTACACTCTCTTCAGTTTAGGGCACTGACTCTGTCTTGGCTTGTGAAAAATATATCACCAGGAGATTTACACTCTCCTCAGTTTAGGGCACTGACTCTGTGCTGGCTGTTTAAATATATATAACCAGGAGATTTAGACGCTCCTCTGTTTAGGGCACTGACTCTGTGTTGGCTGGTTAAGTATATATAACCAGGAGATTTACACTCTCAACAGTTGAGGGCACTGACTCTGTCTTGGCTGGTTAAATATATATATCGAGGAAACTTAACCTCTCCTCAGTTTAGGGCACTGACTCTGTGCTGGATGGTTTATTATATATAACCAGGAGATTTACACTCTCCTCCGTATATGGCACTGACTCTGTGTTGTCTGGTTAAATATATATATTAAACCAGAAGATTTACACTTTCCTCAGTTCAGGGCACTGACTCTGCGCTGGCTGTTTAAATATATATAACCAGGAAATTTACACTCTCTTCAGTTTAGGGCAATGACGCTGTGCTGGCTGGTTAAATATATATAATCAGGGGATTTACCCTCTCCTCAGTTTAGGACACTGAATCTGTTCTGGCTGGTTGTATATATCGAGCCTGGAGATTTACAAACTCTTCAGTTTAGGGCACTGACTCTGTCTTGGCTGGTGAAAAATATATCACCAGGAGATTTACACTCTCCTCAGTTTAGGGCACTGACTCTGTGCTGGCTGTTTAAATATATATAACCAGGAGATTTAGACGCTCCTCTGTTTAGGGCACTGACTCTGTGTTGGCTGATTAAATATATATAACCAGGAGATTTACACTTTCCTCAGTTTAGGGCACTGACTCCGTACTGGCTGGTTAATTATATATAACCATGAGATTTACACTCTCCTCGGTGAAGTGGACTGACTCCGTGCTGGCTTGTTAATTATACATAACCAGGAAATTTACACTCTCCTCAGTTTGGGGCACTGTCTCTGTCCTGGCTGGTTAAATATATATTACCAGAAGATTTACACTCTCCTCCGTATATGGCACTGACTCTGTGTTGTCTGGTTAAATATATATAACCAGGAGATTTGCACTTTCCTCAGTTCAGGGAACTGACTCTGCGCTGGCTTTTTAAATATATAGAACCAGGAAATTTACACTCTCTTCAGTTTAGGGCAATGACGCTGTCCTGGCTGGTTAATTATATATAATCAGGGGATTTACCCTCTGTTCAGTTTAGGGCACTGAATCTGTTCTGGCTGGTTGAATATATCGAGCCAGGAGATTTACAATCTCCTCAGTTTAGGGCACTGACTCTGTCTTGGCTGGTGAAAAATATATAACGAGGAGATTTACACTCTCTTCAGTTTAGGGCACTGACTCTGTGCTGGCTGGTTAAATTTTTACAACCAGGAGATTTACACTTTCCTCAATTTAGGGCACTGACTCCGTACTGGCTTGTTAATTATATATAACCAGGAGATTTACACTTTCCTCAGTTTAGGGCACTGACTCCGTGCTGGCTGTTTAAATATATATAACCAGGAAATTTACACTCTCCTCAGTTTAGGGCACTGAATCTGTGCTGGCTGGTTTATATACATATAACCAGGAGATTACCCCTCTCCTCAGTTTAGGGCACTGTCTCCGTGCTGGCTGTTTAAATATATATAACCAGGAAATTTACACTCTCCTCAGTTTAGGGCACTGAATCTGTGCTGGCTGGTTAAATATATATAACCAGGAGATTACCCCTCTCCTCAGTTTAGGGCACTGTCTCTGTGCTGGCTGTTTAAATATATATAACTAGAAGATTTCCCCTCGACCACTTTAGGGCACTGACTTTGTGCTGGCTCTTTAAAAATTTTTAACAGGAGATTTGCGCTCTCCACATTTTTGGGCACTAACTCTGTGCTGACTGGCTGAATATATGTTACCAGGAGATTTAACCTCTCCTCAGTTTAGGACACTGGGTCTATGCTGGCTGTTTAAATATATATAACCAGGAGATTTACATTCTCAACAGTTTCGGGCACTGACTCTGTCTTGGCTGGTTAAATATATATATATCCAGGAAATGTAACCTGTCATCAGTTTAGGGCACTTACTCCGTGCTGGCTGGTTAATTATATATAACAAGGAGATTTACACTCTCCTCAATTTAAGGCAATGAGTCTGTGCTGGCTGGTTAAATATATATAACCAGGAGATTTACACTCTCCTCAATTTAGGGCTCTGACTCTGTGCGAGCTGGTTAAATATATATAAAGAGAAGATTTACCCTCTACCACTTTAGGGCACTGACTCTGTGCGGGCTGTTTAAATATTTTTAACCAGGAGATTGGCGCTCTCCACAGTTTCGGGCATAACTCTGTGCTGACTGTCTGAATATATAATACCTGGAGATTTTCGCTCTCCTCAGTTTAGGGCACTGATTCAGTTAAATATATATATAACCAACAGATTTACCCTCTCCTCAGTTTAGGTCACTGACTCTGTTAAATATATATATAACCAGCAGATTTACCCTCTACTCAGTTTAGGGTACTGACTCTGCACTGGCTGGTTAAATATGTATAACCAGGACATTTAACCACTCCCCATTTTAAGGCACTGATTCTGTGCTGTCTGGATAAATATATATAACCAGGAGAGTTAACCTCTCCTCGGTTTTGGGCACTGACTCTGTGCTGGCTGGTTAACTATATAGATAACCAGCAGATTCACCCTCTCCTCAGTTTAGGGCACAGAATCTGCGCTGGCTGGTTAATGTATATAATCATGAGATTTAACCTCTCCTTTGTTAAGGGCACTGAGTCTCTGCTGGCTGGATAAATATATGTAACCAGGAGATTTACACTCTCAACAGTTTAGGGCACTGACTCTGTCTTGGCTGGTTAAATATAAATATCCAGGAAATTTAACCTCTCCTCAGTTTCGGGCACTGAGTCTGTGCTGGCTGGTTAAATATATATGACCAGGAGATTTCCACTCTCCTCAGTTTAGGGCACTGACTCTGTGTTGGCTGGTTAATTATATATAACCAGGAGATTTACACTCTCAACAGTTTAGGGCACTGACTCTGGCTTGGCTGGTTCAATATATTTATCCAGGAAATTTAACCTCTACTCAGTTTAGGGCACAGACTCTGTGCTGGATGGTTAATTATATATAACCAGGAGATTTACACTTTCTTCAGTTTAGGGCACTGACTCCGTGCTGGCTGTTTAAATATATATAACCAGGGAATTTACACTCTCTTCAGTTTAGGGCAATGACTCTGTGCTGGCTGGTTAAATATATATAACCATGGGATTTACACTCTCCTCATTTAGGGCACTGAATCTGTTCTGGCTGGTTAAATATATATAACCAGGGGATTAACCCTCTCCTCAGTTGAGGGCACTGAATCTGTTCTGGCTGGTTAAATATATATAACCAGGAGATTTAAACTCTCCTCAGTTTAGGCAATGACTCTGTGCTGGCCGGTTAAATATATATAAAAAGGGGATTTACCCTCTCCTCAGTTAAGGGCACTGAATCTGTTCTGGCTGGTTATATATATATAACCAGGAAATTTACACTCTCTTCAGTTTAGGGCAATGACGCTGTGCTGGCTGGTTAAATATATCTAACCTGGCGATTTACCCTCTCCTCAGTTTAGGGCACTGACTCTATCTTGGTTGATTAAGTATATATAACCAGGGGATTTACACACTCCTCAGTTAAGGGCACTGACTCTGTGCTGGCTGGTTTAATATATATAACCAGGAGATTTACACTTTCGTCAGTTTAGGGCACTGACTCCGTGCTGGCTGGTTAATTATAAATAACAAGAGATTTACACTCTCCTCAGTTTAGAGCACTGACTCTGTGCAGGCTCGTTAAATATATATAACCAGGGGATTTACCCTCTCCTCAGTTTAGGGCACTGAATCTGTGCTTGCTGGTTGAATGTATCGAGCCAGGAGAGTTACAATCTCCTCAGTTTAGGGCACTGACTCTGTCTTGGCTGTTTAAAAATATATAACGAGCAGATCTACACTGTCATTAGTTTAGGGTACTGACTCTGCACTGGCTGGTTAAATATATATAACCAGGACATTTACCCGCTCCCCATTTTAAGGCGCTAAATCTGTGCAGGCTGGATAATTATATGTAACCAGGAGAGTTACGCTCTCCTCAGTTTTGGGCACTGGCTCTGTGCTGGCTGGTTAAATATATAGATTAGCCGCAGATTTACCCTCTCCTCAGTTTAGGGCACAGACTCTGTGCTGGCTGGTTAAATATATCCATAACCAGCAGATTTACCGTCTCCTCAGTTTAGGGCACAGAATCTGCGCTGGCTGGTTAATATATATAACCAGGAGATTTAACCTCTCCTTTGTTAAGGGCACTGAGTCTCTGCTGGCTGGATAAATATATGTAACCAGGAGATTCACACTCTCAACAGTTTAGGGCACTGACTCTGTCTTGGCTGGTTAAATATAAATATACAGGAAATTTAACCTCTCCTCAGTTTCGGGCACTGAGTCTGTGCTGGCTGGTTAAATATATATAACCAGGAGATTTCCACTCCCCTCAGTTTAGGGCACTGACTCTGTGTTGGCTGGTTAATTATATATAACCAGGAGATTTACACTCTCCTCAGTTTAGGGCACTGACTCTGTGCTGGATGGTTAATTATATATAACAAGTAGATTTAGACGCTCCTCAGTTTAGGGCACTGACTCTGTGTTGGCTGTTTAAATATATATATAACCAGGAGATTTACACTTTCCTCAGTTTAGGGCACTGACTCCGTGCTGGCTGTTTAAATATATATAACCAGGAAATTTACACTCTCCTCAGTTTAGGGCAATCACTCTGTGCTGGCTGGTTAAATATGTATAACCATGGGATTTACCCTCTCCTCAGTTTAGGGCACTGAATCTGTTCTGGCTGGTTAAATATATATAACCAGAGGATTAACCCTCTCCTCAGTTTAGGGCACTGTATCTGTTCTGGCTGGTTAAATATATATAACCAGAAGATTTAAACTCTCCTCAGTTTAGGCAATAACTCTGTGATGGCCGGTTAAATATATATAACCAGGGGATTTACCCTCTCCTCAGTTAAGGGCACTGAATCTGTTCTGGCTGGTTAAATATATATAACCAGGAAATTTACACTCTCTTCAGTTTAGGGCACTGACTCTGTCTTGGCTTGTGAAAAATATATCACCAGGAGATTTACACTCTCCTCAGTTTAGGGCACTGACTCTGTGCTGGCTGTTTAAATATATATAACCAGGAGATTTAGACGCTCCTCTGTTTAGGGCACTGACTCTGTGTTGGCTGGTTAAGTATATATAACCAGGAGATTTACACTCTCAACAGTTGAGGGCACTGACTCTGTCTTGGCTGGTTAAATATATATATCGAGGAAACTTAACCTCTCCTCAGTTTAGGGCACTGACTCTGTGCTGGATGGTTTATTATATATAACCAGGAGATTTACACTCTCCTCCGTATATGGCACTGACTCTGTGTTGTCTGGTTAAATATATATATTAAACCAGAAGATTTACACTTTCCTCAGTTCAGGGCACTGACTCTGCGCTGGCTGTTTAAATATATATAACCAGGAAATTTACACTCTCTTCAGTTTAGGGCAATGACGCTGTGCTGGCTGGTTAAATATATATAATCAGGGGATTTACCCTCTCCTCAGTTTAGGACACTGAATCTGTTCTGGCTGGTTGTATATATCGAGCCTGGAGATTTACAAACTCTTCAGTTTAGGGCACTGACTCTGTCTTGGCTGGTGAAAAATATATCACCAGGAGATTTACACTCTCCTCAGTTTAGGGCACTGACTCTGTGCTGGCTGTTTAAATATATATAACCAGGAGATTTAGACGCTCCTCTGTTTAGGGCACTGACTCTGTGTTGGCTGATTAAATATATATAACCAGGAGATTTACACTTTCCTCAGTTTAGGGCACTGACTCCGTACTGGCTGGTTAATTATATATAACCATGAGATTTACACTCTCCTCGGTGAAGTGGACTGACTCCGTGCTGGCTTGTTAATTATACATAACCAGGAAATTTACACTCTCCTCAGTTTGGGGCACTGTCTCTGTCCTGGCTGGTTAAATATATATTACCAGAAGATTTACACTCTCCTCCGTATATGGCACTGACTCTGTGTTGTCTGGTTAAATATATATAACCAGGAGATTTGCACTTTCCTCAGTTCAGGGAACTGACTCTGCGCTGGCTTTTTAAATATATAGAACCAGGAAATTTACACTCTCTTCAGTTTAGGGCAATGACGCTGTCCTGGCTGGTTAATTATATATAATCAGGGGATTTACCCTCTGTTCAGTTTAGGGCACTGAATCTGTTCTGGCTGGTTGAATATATCGAGCCAGGAGATTTACAATCTCCTCAGTTTAGGGCACTGACTCTGTGTTGGCTGGTGAAAAATATATAACGAGGAGATTTACACTCTCCTCAGTTTAGGGCACTGACTCTGTGCTGGATGGTTAATTATATATAACAAGTAGATTTAGACGCTCCTCAGTTTAGGGCACTGACTCTGTGTTGGCTGTTTAAATATATATATAACCAGGAGATTTACACTTTCCTCAGTTTAGGGCACTGACTCCGTGCTGGCTGTTTAAATATATATAACCAGGAAATTTACACTCTCCTCAGTTTAGGGCAATCACTCTGTGCTGGCTGGTTAAATATGTATAACCATGGGATTTACCCTCTCCTCAGTTTAGGGCACTGAATCTGTTCTGGCTGGTTAAATATATATAACCAGAGGATTAACCCTCTCCTCAGTTTAGGGCACTGTATCTGTTCTGGCTGGTTAAATATATATAACCAGAAGATTTAAACTCTCCTCAGTTTAGGCAATAACTCTGTGATGGCCGGTTAAATATATATAACCAGGGGATTTACCCTCTCCTCAGTTAAGGGCACTGAATCTGTTCTGGCTGGTTAAATATATATAACCAGGAAATTTACACTCTCTTCAGTTTAGGGCACTGACTCTGTCTTGGCTTGTGAAAAATATATCACCAGGAGATTTACACTCTCCTCAGTTTAGGGCACTGACTCTGTGCTGGCTGTTTAAATATATATAACCAGGAGATTTAGACGCTCCTCTGTTTAGGGCACTGACTCTGTGTTGGCTGGTTAAGTATATATAACCAGGAGATTTACACTCTCAACAGTTGAGGGCACTGACTCTGTCTTGGCTGGTTAAATATATATATCGAGGAAACTTAACCTCTCCTCAGTTTAGGGCACTGACTCTGTGCTGGATGGTTTATTATATATAACCAGGAGATTTACACTCTCCTCCGTATATGGCACTGACTCTGTGTTGTCTGGTTAAATATATATATTAAACCAGAAGATTTACACTTTCCTCAGTTCAGGGCACTGACTCTGCGCTGGCTGTTTAAATATATATAACCAGGAAATTTACACTCTCTTCAGTTTAGGGCAATGACGCTGTGCTGGCTGGTTAAATATATATAATCAGGGGATTTACCCTCTCCTCAGTTTAGGACACTGAATCTGTTCTGGCTGGTTGTATATATCGAGCCTGGAGATTTACAAACTCTTCAGTTTAGGGCACTGACTCTGTCTTGGCTGGTGAAAAATATATCACCAGGAGATTTACACTCTCCTCAGTTTAGGGCACTGACTCTGTGCTGGCTGTTTAAATATATATAACCAGGAGATTTAGACGCTCCTCTGTTTAGGGCACTGACTCTGTGTTGGCTGATTAAATATATATAACCAGGAGATTTACACTTTCCTCAGTTTAGGGCACTGACTCCGTACTGGCTGGTTAATTATATATAACCATGAGATTTACACTCTCCTCGGTGAAGTGGACTGACTCCGTGCTGGCTTGTTAATTATACATAACCAGGAAATTTACACTCTCCTCAGTTTGGGGCACTGTCTCTGTCCTGGCTGGTTAAATATATATTACCAGAAGATTTACACTCTCCTCCGTATATGGCACTGACTCTGTGTTGTCTGGTTAAATATATATAACCAGGAGATTTGCACTTTCCTCAGTTCAGGGAACTGACTCTGCGCTGGCTTTTTAAATATATAGAACCAGGAAATTTACACTCTCTTCAGTTTAGGGCAATGACGCTGTCCTGGCTGGTTAATTATATATAATCAGGGGATTTACCCTCTGTTCAGTTTAGGGCACTGAATCTGTTCTGGCTGGTTGAATATATCGAGCCAGGAGATTTACAATCTCCTCAGTTTAGGGCACTGACTCTGTCTTGGCTGGTGAAAAATATATAACGAGGAGATTTACACTCTCTTCAGTTTAGGGCACTGACTCTGTGCTGGCTGGTTAAATTTTTACAACCAGGAGATTTACACTTTCCTCAATTTAGGGCACTGACTCCGTACTGGCTTGTTAATTATATATAACCAGGAGATTTACACTTTCCTCAGTTTAGGGCACTGACTCCGTGCTGGCTGTTTAAATATATATAACCAGGAAATTTACACTCTCCTCAGTTTAGGGCACTGAATCTGTGCTGGCTGGTTTATATACATATAACCAGGAGATTACCCCTCTCCTCAGTTTAGGGCACTGTCTCCGTGCTGGCTGTTTAAATATATATAACCAGGAAATTTACACTCTCCTCAGTTTAGGGCACTGAATCTGTGCTGGCTGGTTAAATATATATAACCAGGAGATTACCCCTCTCCTCAGTTTAGGGCACTGTCTCTGTGCTGGCTGTTTAAATATATATAACTAGAAGATTTCCCCTCGACCACTTTAGGGCACTGACTTTGTGCTGGCTCTTTAAAAATTTTTAACAGGAGATTTGCGCTCTCCACATTTTTGGGCACTAACTCTGTGCTGACTGGCTGAATATATGTTACCAGGAGATTTAACCTCTCCTCAGTTTAGGACACTGGGTCTATGCTGGCTGTTTAAATATATATAACCAGGAGATTTACATTCTCAACAGTTTCGGGCACTGACTCTGTCTTGGCTGGTTAAATATATATATATCCAGGAAATGTAACCTGTCATCAGTTTAGGGCACTTACTCCGTGCTGGCTGGTTAATTATATATAACAAGGAGATTTACACTCTCCTCAATTTAAGGCAATGAGTCTGTGCTGGCTGGTTAAATATATATAACCAGGAGATTTACACTCTCCTCAATTTAGGGCTCTGACTCTGTGCGAGCTGGTTAAATATATATAAAGAGAAGATTTACCCTCTACCACTTTAGGGCACTGACTCTGTGCGGGCTGTTTAAATATTTTTAACCAGGAGATTGGCGCTCTCCACAGTTTCGGGCATAACTCTGTGCTGACTGTCTGAATATATAATACCTGGAGATTTTCGCTCTCCTCAGTTTAGGGCACTGATTCAGTTAAATATATATATAACCAACAGATTTACCCTCTCCTCAGTTTAGGTCACTGACTCTGTTAAATATATATATAACCAGCAGATTTACCCTCTACTCAGTTTAGGGTACTGACTCTGCACTGGCTGGTTAAATATATATAACCAGGACATTTAACCACTCCCCATTTTAAGGCACTGATTCTGTGCTGTCTGCATAAATATATATAACCAGGAGAGTTAACCTCTCCTCGGTTTTGGGCACTGACTCTGTGCTGGCTGGTTAATGTATATAATCATGAGATTTAACCTCTCCTTTGTTAAGGGCACTGAGTCTCTGCTGGCTGGATAAATATATGTAACCAGGAGATTTACACTCTCAACAGTTTAGGGCACTGACTCTGTCTTGGCTGGTTAAATATAAATATCCAGGAAATTTAACCTCTCCTCAGTTTCGGGCACTGAGTCTGTGCTGGCTGGTTAAATATATATGACCAGGAGATTTCCACTCTCCTCAGTTTCGGGCACTGACTCTGTGTTGGCTGGTTAATTATATATAACCAGGAGATTTACACTCTCAACAGTTTAGGGCACTGACTCTGGCTTGGCTGGTTCAATATATTTATCCAGGAAATTTAACCTCTACTCAGTTTAGGGCACAGACTCTGTGCTGGATGGTTAATTATATATAACCAGGAGATTTACACTTTCTTCAGTTTAGGGCACTGACTCCGTGCTGGCTGTTTAAATATATATAACCAGGGAATTTACACTCTCTTCAGTTTAGGGCAATGATTCTGTGCTGGCTGGTTAAATATATATAACCATGGGATTTACACTCTGCTCATTTAGGGCACTGAATCTGTTCTGGCTGGTTAAATATATATAACCAGGGGATTAACCCTCTCCTCAGTTGAGGGCACTGAATCTGTTCTGGCTGGTTAAATATATATAACCAGGAGATTTAAACTCTCCTCAGTTTAGGCAATGACTCTGTGCTGGCCGGTTAAATATATATAAAAAGGGGATTTACCCTCTCCTCAGTTAAGGGCACTGAATCTGCTCTGGCTGGTTATATATATATAACCAGGAAATTTACACTCTCTTCAGTTTAGGGCAATGACGCTGTGCTGGCTGGTTAAATATATCTAACCTGGCGATTTACCCTCTCCTCAGTTTAGGGCACTGACTCTATCTTGGCTGATTAAGTATATATAACCAGGGGATTTACACACTCCTCAGTTAAGGGCACTGACTCTGTGCTGGCTGGTTAAATATATATAACCAGGAGATTTACACTTTCGTCAGTTTAGGGCACTGACTCCGTGCTGGCTGGTTAATTATAAATAACAAGAGATTTACACTCTCCTCAGTTTAGAGCACTGACTCTGTGCAGGCTCGTTAAATATATATAACCAGGGGATTTACCCTCTCCTCAGTTTAGGGCACTGAATCTGTGCTTGCTGGTTGAATGTATCGAGCCAGGAGAGTTACAATCTCCTCAGTTTAGGGCACTGACTCTGTCTTGGCTGTTTAAAAATATATAACGAGCAGATCTACACTGTCATTAGTTTAGGGTACTGACTCTGCACTGGCTGGTTAAATATATATAACCAGGACATTTACCCGCTCCCCATTTTAAGGCGCTAAATCTGTGCAGGCTGGATAATTATATGTAACCAGGAGAGTTACGCTCTCCTCAGTTTTGGGCACTGGCTCTGTGCTGGCTGGTTAAATATATAGATTAGCCACAGATTTACCCTCTCCTCAGTTTAGGGCACAGACTCTGTGCTGGCTGGTTAAATATATCCATAACCAGCAGATTTACCGTCTCCTCAGTTTAGGGCACAGAATCTGCGCTGGCTGGTTAATATATATAACCAGGAGATTTAACCTCTCCTTTGTTAAGGGCACTGAGTCTCTGCTGGCTGGATAAATATATGTAACCAGGAGATTCACACTCTCAACAGTTTAGGGCACTGACTCTGTCTTGGCTGGTTAAATATAAATATCCAGGAAATTTAACCTCTCCTCAGTTTCGGGCACTGAGTCTGTGCTGGCTGGTTAAATATATATAACCAGGAGATTTCCACTCCCCTCAGTTTAGGGCACTGACTCTGTGTTGGCTGGTTAATTATATATAACCAGGAGATTTACACTCTCCTCAGTTTAGGGCACTGACTCTGTGCTGGATGGTTAATTATATATAACAAGTAGATTTAGACGCTCCTCAGTTTAGGGCACTGACTCTGTGTTGGCTGTTTAAATATATATATAACCAGGAGATTTACACTTTCCTCAGTTTAGGGCACTGACTCCGTGCTGGCTGTTTAAATATATATAACCAGGAAATTTACACTCTCCTCAGTTTAGGGCAATCACTCTGTGCTGGCTGGTTAAATATGTATAACCATGGGATTTACCCTCTCCTCAGTTTAGGGCACTGAATCTGTTCTGGCTGGTTAAATATATATAACCAGGGGATTAACCCTCTCCTCAGTTTAGGGCACTGTATCTGTTCTGGCTGGTTAAATATATATAACCAGGAGATTTAAACTCTCCTCAGTTTAGGTAATAACTCTGTATTGGCCGGTTAAATATATATAACCAGGGGATTTACCCTCTCCTCAGTTAAGGGCACTGAATCTGTTCTGGCTGGTTAAATATATATAACCAGGAAATTTACACTCTCTTCAGTTTAGGGCAATGACGCTGTGCTGGCTGGTTAAATATATCTAACCTGGCGATTTACCCTCTCCTCAGTTTAGGGCACTGACTCTGTCTTGGCTGATTAAGTATATATAACCAGGGGATTTACACACTCATCAGTTAAGGGCACTGACTCTGTGCTGGCTGGTTAAATATATATAACCAGGAGATTTACACTTTCGTCAGTTTAGGGCACTGACTCCGTGCTGGCTGGTTAATTATAAATAACAAGAGATTTACACTCTCCTCAGTTTAGAGCACTGACTCTGTGCAGGCTCGTTAAATATATATAACCAGGGGATTTACCCTCTCCTCAGTTTAGGGCACTGAATCTGTGCTTGCTGGTTGAATATATCGAGCCAGGAGAGTTACAATCTCCTCAGTTTAGGGCACTGATTCTGTCTTGGCTGTTTTAAAATTTATAACGAGGAGATTTACACTGTCATTAGTTTAGGGTACTGACTCTGCACTGGCTGGTTAACTATATATAACCAGGACATTTACCCGCTCCCCATTTTAAGGCACTAACACTATGCAGGCTGAATAATTATATATAACCAGGAGAGTTAAGCTCTCCTCAGTTTTGGGCACTGGCTCTGTGCTGGCTGGTTAAATATATAGATTACCCGCAGATTTACCCTCTCCTCAGTTTAGGGCACAGTCTCTGTGCTGGCTGGTTAAATATATTGATAACCAGCAGACTTACCGTCTCCTCAGTTTAGGGCACAGACTCGGCGCTGGCTGGTTAAATATATCCAACCAAGACATTTACCCGCTCCTCACTTTAAGGCACTGACTCTGTGCTGGCTGGTTAAATATAGAAAACCAGGAGATTTCCCCTCTCCTTAGTTTAGGGCACTAACACAGCACTTGTTGTATAAATATATACAACTAGGAGATTTACAATCTCCTCAGTTTAGGGCACTGACTCTGTGCTGGCTGGTTAAATATACATAACAAGGAGATTTACACTGTCCTTAGTTTAGGGCACTGTCTCTCTCCTGGCTGCTTAATTCTATTCTACCAGGAGACTTACACTCTCCACAATTTAGGGCCATGACTCGGTGCTGGCTGGTTAAATATATATAACCAAAAGATTTAGACGCTCCTCAGTTTAGGGCACTGACTCTGTGCTGGATGGTTAATTATATATAACCAGTAGATTTACACTCTCCTCAGTTTAGGGCACTGACCCTGTGCTGGCTGTTTGAATATATATAACTAGAAGATTTCCCCTCTACCACTTTAGGGCACTGACTCTGTGCTGGCTCGTTAAATATTTTTAACCAGGAGATTTGCGCTCTCCACAGTTTTGGGCACTAACTCTGTGCTGACTGGTTGAATATATGTTACCAGGAGAATTAACCTCTCCTCAGTTTAGGGCACTGAGTCTATGCTGGCTGGTTAAATATATATAACCAGGAGATTTACACTCTCAACAGTTTAGGGCACTGACTCTGTCTTGGCTGGTTAAAAGTATATAACCAGGAGATTTCCCCTCTCCTTAGTTTAGTGCACTGTCTCTGTCCTGGCTGGTTAATTATATATAACGAGGAGATTTCGACGCTCCTCAGTTTAGGGCACTGACTCTGTGTTGGCTGGTTAAATATATATAACCAGGAGATTTACACTTTCCTCAGTTTAGGGCACTGACTCCGTACTGGCTGGTTAATTATATATAACCAGGAGATTTACACTCTCCTCAGTTTAGAGCACTCACTCTGCGCTGGCTGTTTAAATATATATAACCAGGAAATTTACACTCTCCTCAGTTTAAGGCAATGACTCTGTGCTGGCTGGTTAAATATATATAACCAGGAGATTACCCCTCTCCTCAGTTTAGGGCACTGTCTCTGTGCTGGCTGGTGAATATATATAACCAGGAGATTTACACTCTCCTCAGTTTAGTGCACTGACTCTGTGCTGGCTGTTTAAATATATATAACCAGGAGATTTGCACTCTCAACAGTTAAGGGCACTGACTCTGTCTAGGCTGGTTAAATATATATATCCCGGAAATTAAACTCCCCCTCAGTTTAGGGCACTAACTCTGTGCTGGATGGTTAATTACATATAACAAGGAGATTTAGACGCTCCTCAGTTTAGGGCACTGACACAGTGCTGGTTGTATAAATATATATATCCAGGAGATTTACACTCTTCTCATTTCAGGGCACTGAATCTGTGCTTGCTGGTTGAGTATATCGAGCCAGGAGATTTACAATCTCCTCAGTTTAGGGCACTGACTCTGTCTTGGCTGGTGAAAAATATATAACCAGGAGATTTACACTCTCCTCAGTTTTGGGCACTGACTCTGTGCTGGATGGTTAACTTTATAGATAACCGGCAGATTTAACCTCTCCTCAGTTTAGGGCACAGAAACTGCGCTGGCTGGTTAAATATATACAACCAGGACATTTACCCGCTCCTCACTTTAAGGCACTGAGTCTCTGCTGGCTGGTTAAATATATATTACCAGGAGATTTACACTCTCAACAGTTAAGGGCACTGACTCTGTCTTGGCTGGTTAAATATATATATCCCGGAAATTAAACTCTCCTCAATTTAGGGCACTGACTCTGTGCTGGATGGTTAATTATATATAACAAGGAGATTTAGACGCTCCTCATTTAGGGCACTGACACAGCGCTGGTTGTATAAATATATATATCCAGGAGATTTACACTCTTCTAATTTCAGGGCACTGAATCTGTGCTTGCTGGTTGAATATATCGAGCCAGGAGATTTACAATCTCCTCAGTTTTGGGCACTAACTCTGTGCTAACTGGCTGAATACATATTACCAGGAGATTTTCCCTCTCCTCAGTTTAGTGCACTGACTCTGTTAAATGTATATATAACCAGCAGATTTACCCTCTCCTCAGTTTAGGGTACTGACTCTGCACTGGCTGGTTAAATATATATAACCAGGACATTTACCCACTTCCCATTTTAAGGCACTAACTCTGTGCAGGCTGGATAATTATATATAACCAGGAGAGTTAAGCTCTCCTCAGTTTTGCCACTGGCTCTGTGCTGGCTGGTTAAATATATAGATAACCCACAGATTTACCCTCTCCTCAGTTTAGGGCATAGACTCTGTGCTGGCTGGTTAAATATATCCAACCAAGACATTTACCCGCTCCTCACTTTAAGGCACTGACTCTGTGCTGGCTGATTAAATATAGAAAACCAGGAGATTTCCCATATCCTCAGTTTAGGGCACTAACACAGCACCTGTTGTATAAATATATACAACCAGGAGATTTCCAATCTCCTCAGTTTAGGGCACTGACTCTGTGCTGGCTGGTTAAATATACATAACAAGGAGATTTACACTGTCCTTAGTTTAGGGCACTGTCTCTCTCCTGGCTGCTTAATTCTATTCTACCAGGAGATTTACACTCTCCACAATTTAGGGCCATGACTCAGTGCTGGCTGGTTAAATATATATAACCAAAAGATTTAGACGCTCCTCAGTTTAGGGCACTGACTCTGTGCTGGATGGTTAATTCTATACTACCAGGAGATTTACACTCTCCACATTTTAGGGCCACGACTCTGTGCTGGCTGGTTAAATATATATAACCAAGAGATTTGCACTCTCCACAGTTTCGGGCACTAACTCTGTGCTGACTGTCTGATTATATATTATCTGGAGATTTTCCCTCTCCTCAGTTTACGGCACTGACTCTGTTAAATATATATATAAAACCAGCAGACTTACCCTCTCCTCAGGTTAGGGTACTGACTCTGCACTGGCCGATGAAATATATATAACCAGGACATTTACCCGCTCCCCATTTTAAGGCACTGACTCGGTGCAGGCTGGATAAATATATATAACGATGAGAGTTAGCCTCTCCTCAGTTTTGGGCACTGACTCTGTGCTGGATGGTTAACTTTATAGATAACCAGCAGATTTAACCTCTCCTCAGTTTAGGGCACAGAAACTGCGCTGGCTGGTTAAATATATACAACAAGGAGATTTACCCGCTCCTCCCTTTAAGGCACCGAGTCTCTGCTGGCTGGTTAAATATATATAACCAGGAGATTTACATTCTCAATTGTTAAAAGCACTGACTCTGTGTTGGCTGGTTAAATATATATAACCAGGAGATTTACACTCTCCTCAGTTTAGGGCACTGACTCTGTGTTGGCTGGTTAAATATATATAACCAGGAGATTTACACACTCAACAGTTAAGGGCACTGACTCTGTCTTGGCTGGTTAAATATATATATCCCGGAAATTAAACTCTCCTCAGTTTAGGGCACTGACTCTGTGCTGGATGGTTAATTATATATAACAAGGAGATTTAGACGCTCCTCAGTTTAGGGCACTGACACAGCGCTGGTTGTATAAATATATATATATCCAGGAGATTTACACTCTTCTCATTTCAGGGCACTGTGGAGAGCGCAAATCTCCTGTTTAAAAATACTTTAACAGCCGGCACAGGGTGAGTGCCCAAAAGTGGTAGAGGGGAAACCTTCTTGTTGTATATATTTAAACAGCCAGCACAGAGTCAGAGCCCAAAATTGAGGAGAGTGTAAATCTCCTGGTTATATATATTTAAACAGCCAGCACAGAGACAGTGCCCGAAACTGAGGAGAGGGGTAATCTCCTGCTTATATATATTTAACCAGCCAGCACAGAGTCATTGCCTTAAACTGAGGAGAGTGTAAATCTCCTGGTTATATATAATTAACCATCCAGCACAGAGTCAGTGCCCTAAACTGAGGAGCGTCTAAATCTGTGCTTGCTGGTTGAATATATCGAGCCAGGAGATTTACACTCTCCTCAGTTTAGGGCACTGACTCTGTCTTGGCTGGTGAAAAATATATAACCAGGAGATTTACAATCTCCTCAGTTTAGGGCACTGATTCTGTGCTGTCTGGTTAAATATATATAACCAGAAGATTACCCCTCTCCTCAGTTTAGGGCACTGTCCCTATGCTGGCTGTTTAAATATATATAACTAGAAGATTTCCCCTCGACCAGTTTAGGGCATTGACTCTGTGCTGGCTCTTTAAATATCATTAACCTGGAGATTTGCGCTCTCCACAGTTTTGGGCACTAACTCTGTGCTGACTGGCTGAATATATGTTACCAGGAGATTTAACCTCTCCTCAGTTTAGGGCACTGTCTCTGTGTTGTATATATATAAAACCAGCAGGTTTACCGTCTCCTCAGTTTAGGGTACTGACTCGGCTGGTTAATTATATATAACCAGGACATTTACCCGCTCCCCATTTTAAGGCACTGACTCTGTGCTGGATAAATATATATAACCAGGAGAGATAACCTCTCCTCAGTTTTGGGCACTGGCTCTGTGCTGGCTGGTTAAATATATAGATAACCAGCAGATTTACCCTCTCCTCAGGTTAGGGCACTGACTCTGTCCTGGCTGGTTGAATATATTCAACCAGGACATTTACCCTCTCCTCAGTTTAGGGCAATGACTGTGTGCTGGCTGGTTAAATATATATAACCAGGAGATTTCCACTTTCCTCAGTTTAGGGCACTGATTCTGTGCTGGCTGGTTAAATATATATAACCAGGGGATTTACAATTTCCTCAGTTTAGGGCACTGAATCTGTTCTGGCTGGTTAAATATATATAACCAGGAGAGTCCCCTCTCCTCAGTTTAGGGCACTGACACTGCACTGGTTGTATAAATAAAAAGCCAGGAGATTTACTCTCTTCTCAGTTTCGGGCACTGACTCTGTGCTGGCTGGTTAAATATATATAACCAGGAGATTTACACTGTCCTTAGTTTAGGGCACTGTCTCTGTCCTGGCTGGTTAATTATATATAACCAGGAGATTTACACTCTCCTCAGTTTTGAGCACTCACTCTGCGCTGGCTGTTTAAATATATATAACCAGGAAATGTACACTCTCCTCAGTTTAAGGCAATGACTCTGTGCTGGCTGGTTAAGGATATATAACCAGGAGATTACCCCTCTCCTCAGTTTAGGGCACTGTCTCTGTGCTGGCTGTTTAAATATATATAACCAGGAGATTTACACTCTCCTCAATTTTGGGCTCTGACTCTGTGCTGGCTGTTTAAATATATATAACAAGAAGGTTTCCCCTCTACCACTTTAGGGCACTGACCCTATGCCGGCTGTTAAAGTATTTTTAACCAGGAGATTTGCGCTCTCCACAGTTTCGGGCACTAACTCCGTGCTGACTGTCTGATTATATATTATCTGGAGATTTTCCCTCTCCTCAGTTTAGGGCACTGACTCTGTTAAATATATATATAAAACCAGCAGACTTACCCTCTCCTCAGGTTAGGGTACTGACTCTGCACTGGCCGATTAAATATATATAACCAGGACATTTACCCGCTCCCCATTTTAAGGCACTGACTCTGTGCAGGCTGGATAAATATATATAACGAGGAGAGTTAGCCTCTCCGCAGTTTTGGACACTGACTCTGTGCTGGATGCTTAACTTTATAGATAACCAGCAGATTTAACCTCTCCTCAGTTTAGGGCACAGAAACTGCGCTGGCTGGTTAAATATATACAACCAGGACATTTACCCGCTCCTCACTTTAAGGCACTGAGTCTCTGCTGGCTGGTTAAATATATATAACCAGGAGATTTACACTCTCCTCAGTTTAGGGCACTGACTCTGTGTTGGCTGGTTAAATATATATAAACAGGAGATTTACACTCTCAACAGTTAAGGGCACTGACTCTGTGTTGGCTGGTTAAATATATATAACCAGGAGATTTACACTCTCCTCAGTTTCGGGCACTGACTCTGTGCTGGATAGTTAATTATATATAACAAGGAGATTTAGACACTCCTCAGTTTAGGGCACTGACACAGCGCTGGTTGTATAAATATATATATCCAGGAGATTTACACTCTTTTCATTTCAGGGCACTGAATCTGTGCTTGCTGGTTGAATATATCGAGCCAGGAGATTTACAATCTCCTCAGTTTAGGGCACTGATTCTGTGCTGTCTGGTTAAATATATATAACCAGGAGATTACCCCTCTCCTCAGTTTCGGGCACTGTCCCTATGCTGGCTGTTTAAATATATATAACTAGAAGATTTCCCCTCGACCAGTTTAGGGCATTGACTCTGTGCTGGCTCTTTAAATATCATTAACCTGGAGATTTGCGCTCTCCACAGTTTTGGGCACTAACTCTGTGCTGACTGGCTGAATATATGTTACCAGGAGATTTAACCTCTCCTCAGTTTAGGGCACTGACTCTGTGTTGTATATATATATAAAACCAGCAGGTTTACCGTCTCCTCAGTTTAGGGTACTGACTCGGCTGGTTAATTATATATAACCAGGACATTTACCCGCTCCCCATTTTAAGGCACTGACTCTGTGCTGGATAAATATATATAACCAGGAGAGATAACCTCTCCTCAGTTTTGGGCACTGGCTCTGTGCTGGCTGGTTAAATATATAGATAACCAGCAGATTTACCCTCTCCTCAGGTTAGGGCACTGACTCTGTCCTGGCTGGTTTAATATATTCAACCAGGACATTTACCCTCTCCTCCGTTTAGGGCAATGACTGTGTGCTGGCTGGTTAAATATATATAACCAGGAGATTTCCACTTTCCTCAGTTTAGGGCACTGATTCTGTGCTGGCTGGTTAAATATATATAACCAGGGGATTTACAATTTCCTCAGTTTAGGGCACTGAATCTGTTCTGGCTGGTTAAAAATGTATAAAACCAGGAGATTCCCCTCTCCTCAGTTGAGGGCACTGACACTGCACTGGTTGTATAAATAAAAAGCCAGGAGATTTACTCTCTTCTCAGTTTCGGGCACTGACTCTGTGCTGGCTGGTTAAATATATATAACCAGGAGATTTACACTGTCCTTAGTTTAGGGCACTGTCTCTGTCCTGGCTGGTTAAATATATATAACCAGGAGATTTACACTCTCCTCAGTTTAGGGCACTGACTCTGTGCTGGCTGGTTAAACATATATAATCAGGAGATTTAGACGCTCCTCAGTTTAGGGCACTGACTCTGGGCTGGATGGTTAAATATATATAACCAGGAGATTTAACCTCTCCTCAGTTTAGGGCATTGAATCTGTGCTGGCTGGTTAAATATATATAACCAGGAGATTTACACTTTCCTCAGTTTAGGGCACTGACTCCGTACTGGCTGGTCAATTATGTAGAACCAGGAGATTTAACCTCTCCTCAGTTTAGGGCATTGAATCTGTTCTGGGCTGGTTAAATATATATAACCAGGAAATTTACACTCTCCTCAGTTTAGGGCAATGACTCCGTACTGGCTGCTTAATTATATATAACCAGGAGATTTACACTGTCCTTCTGTTAGGGCACTGACTCTGTGCTGGCTGGTTTAATATATATAACCAGGTGATTTTCCCTCTCCTCAGTTTAGGGACTGACTCTGTGCTGGCTGGTTAAATATATATAACCAGGAGATTTACACTCTTCTCAGTTTCGGACACTGAAACTGTGCTTGCTGGTTGAATATATCGAGTCAGGAGATTTACCATCTCCTCAGTTTAGGGCACTGACTCTGTCTTGGCTGGATAAAAATATATAACCAGGAGATTTACTCTCCTCAGTTTAGGGCACTGAATCTCTGCTCGCTGGTTGAATATATATAACCGGGAGATTTACACTCTCCTCAGTTGGGGGCAATGACTCTGTGCTGGCTGGTTAAATATATATAACCAGGGGATTTACCCTCTCCTCAGGTCAGGGCACTGACTATGTGCTGGCTGATTAAATGTATAAAACCAGAAGATGTACCCTCTCCTCATTTTAGGGTACAGACTCTGTGCTGGCTGGTTAAATATATATAACCACGAGATTTACCCTCTCTTCAGTTTAGGGCACTGTCTCTGTGCTGGCTGGTTGAATATTTCTAACCAGGAGATTTACACTCTCCCCAGTTGAGGGCAATGACTCCGTGCAGGCTTGTTAAATATATATAACCAGGAGATTTACTCTCTCTTCAGTTTAGGGCACTGATTCTGCGCTGGCTGGTTCAATATTTATAGCCAGGAGATTTACACTCTCCTCAGTTTCGGGCACGGACTATTTTCTGGCTGGTTACATATGTTTAACCACGTGATTTAACCCTCTCTTCAGTTTAGGGCACTAAATCTGTTCTGGCTGGTTGAGTATATATAACCAGGAAATTTACACTGTCCTCAATTTTGGGCACTGACTATGTGCAGGCTGGGTAAATATTTATTACCAGGAGACTTACACTCTCCTCAGTTTTGGACACTGTTTCCGTGCTGGCTGGTTAAATATATATAATCAGGGGATTTACACTGTCCTTAATTTAGGGCACTGACTCTGTCCAGGCTGGTTAAATATATATAACCAGGAGACTTACCCTCTCCTCAGTTTAGGGCACTGACTCTGTGCTGGCTGGTTGAATATTTCTAGCCAGGAGATTTACACTCTCCCCAGTTGAGGGCAATGACTCCGTGCAGGCTTGTTAAATATATATAACCAGGAGATTTACTCTCTCTTCAGTTTAGGGCACTGATTCTGCGCTGGCTGGTTCAATATTTATAACCAGGAGATTTACACTCTCCTCAGTTTCGGGCACGGACTATTTTCTGGCTGGTTACATATGTTTAACCACGTGATTTAACCCTCTCTTCAGTTTAGGGCACTAAATCTGTTCTGGCTGGTTGAGTATATATAACCAGGAAATTTACACTGTCCTCAATTTTGGGCACTGACTATGTGCAGGCTGGGTAAATATTTATTACCAGGAGACTTACACTCTCCTCAGTTTTGGACACTGTTTCCGTGCTGGCTGGTTAAATATATATAATCAGGGGATTTACACTGTCCTTAATTTAGGGCACTGACTCTGTCCAGGCTGGTTAAATATATATAACCAGGAGACTTACCCTCTCCTCAGTTTAGGGCACTGACTCTGTGCTGGCTGGTTAAAGATATATAACCAGGAGATTGACACTTTCCTCAGTTTAGGGGACTGACTCTGTGCTGGCTGGTTGAATATATCTAACCAAAAGATTTACACTCTACTCAGTTTAGGGCACTGATTCTGCGCTGGCTGGTTAAATATTTATAACCAGGAGATTTGCACTCTCCTCAGTTTATGGCACTGAATCAGTACTGGCTGGTTGAATATATATAGCCTGCAGATTTACCCTCTCCTCTGTTTTGGGTACTGACTCTGTGCTGACTGTTTAAATATATATAAACAGAATATTTACACTGTCCTCAGTTTAGGGCACTGACTCTGCTAGCAGGTTACAGATATATAACCAGGAGATTTACACTTTCCTCAGTTTAGGGCACTGACTGTGTGCTGTCTGGTTAAATATATATAACCAGGAGATTTGCACGCTTCTCAGTTTAGGGCACTTACTCTGTGCTGTCTGGGTAAATATATATATAAACAGGAGATTTGCACTCTTCTCAGTTTAGGGCATTGACTCTGCGCTTGCAGGTTAAATATACATATAACCAGGAGGTTTACACTCTCCTCAGTTTTGTTCACTGACTCTGTGTTGGCTGGTTAAATATATATATAAAACCAGGAGATTTCCCCTCTCCTCAGTTTAGGGCCCTGACACTGCGCTGGTTGTATAAATATATAGAACCAGGAGGTTTACAAATTCTCAGTTTAGGGCACTGACTCTGTGCTGGCTGGTTAAATATATATAACCAGGAGACTTACCCTCTCCTCAGTTTAGGGCACTGACTCTGTGCTGGCTGGTTAAATATATATAAACAGGAGATGTGAACAATCCTCAGTTTAGAGAGCTGACTATGTCAGGATGGTTCAATATACATAACCAGGAGATTTACACTCTCCTCAGTTTAGAGAGCTGACTTTGTGCTGGCTGGTTAGTTACATATAATCAGGAGATTTACACTCTCCTCAGTTTAGGGCACTGACTCTGTGCTGGCTGGTTAAATATATATAACCTGGGGATTTTTCCTCTCCTCAGTTCAGGGCACTGAATCTGTGCTAGCGGGTTAAATATATATAACCAGAAGATGTCCCCTCTCCACAGTTTAGGGCACTGACTCTGTGCTGGATGTTTAAATATTTTTAACCAGGAGATTTATGCTCTCCTCAGTTTTGGGCACTGTCTCTGCTGGTTGGTTAAATATATATAACCAGGAGATGTACACTCTCCTCAGATGAGGGCACTGACCCTATGCTGGCTGCTTAAATATATAAATCCAGAAGATTTCACGTCTCCTCAGTTTAGGACACTGAATCTGTGCTTTCTTGTTGAATATATAGAACCAGTATATTTACTCTCTCCTCAGTTTAGGGCACTGACACTGTGCTGGCTGGTTGAATATATTTTACCAGGAGATTTACACTCTCCTCAGTTTAGCGCACTGACATTGCGCTCCCGTTTTAAATATATATATAACCAGGAGGTCTTCACTTTTCTCAGTTTAGGGCACTGACTATGTCAGGCTGGTTAAATATATATAATCAGGACATTTACACTCTCCTCAGTTTAGGGCACTGACTCCGTGCTGGCTGCTTAAATATATATAACCAGGAGATTTACCCTCACCTCAGTTTAGGACACTGACTCTGCGCTGGCTGGTTAAATATATATAAGCAGGAGATTTACAGTCTGGTCAGTTTAGGGCACTGAGTCTGTGCTGGCTGGTTAAATATATTTAATCAGGAGATTTACACTCTCCTCAGTTTAGAGCACTGACTCTGTGCTTGCTGGTTGAAAATACATAACCATGAGATTGACACTCTCCTCAGTTCGGGCACTGACTCATGCTGGCTGGTTAAGTATATGAAACCTGGGGATTTTCCCTCTCCTCACTTTAGGGCAGTGAATCTGTGCTGGCTGGTTAAATATATATAACCAGGAGATTAACACTCTCCTCAGTTTAGGGCACTGAGTCTGTACTGGCTTGTTAAATATTTATAACCAGGATATTTACACTCTACTCAGTTTTGGGAAATGACTCTGTGCTGGCTGGTCAAATATATATAACCATAAGATTTTGCCTCTTCTCAGTTTAGGGCTCTGTGCTGGCTGGTTGAATATTTCAAGCAAGGAAATTTACACTCTCCTCAGTTTAGGGCAACGACTCTATCCTGGCTGGTTAAATATATATAACCAGGAGATTTACACTGTCCTTAGATGAGGGCACTGTCTCTGTCCTCGCTGGTTAAATATATATAACCATGAGATTAACACTCTCCTCCATTTAGGGCACTGAGTCTGTGCTGGCTGTTTTAATAATTATAGCCAGGAGATTTACACTCTCCTCAGTTTAGGGCACTGACTCTGCACTGGCTGGGGAAATATTTATAACCAGGAGATTTACACTCTCCTCAGTTTTGGACACTGACTCCGTGGTGGCTGGTTAAATATATATAAGCAGGAGATTTAAACTCTCCTCAGTTTAGGGCACTGACTCTGTGCTGGCTGGTTGAACAGAAATAACCAAAAGATTTGCACTCTACTCAGTTTAGGGCACTAATTCTGCGCTGGCTGGTTAAATATATATAACCAGGAGATTTACACTCTCCTCAGTTTAAGGCAATGACACTGTGCTTGCTGTTTAAATAAATACATAACCAGGAGATTTATACTCTCTTCAGTTTAGGGAACTGACTCTTTGCTGGCTGGTTAAATATATATAAATCGCAGATGTACACTGTCCTTAGTTTATGGCACTGACTCTGTGCTGGCTGCTTTAATATAAATAACGAGGAGATTTGCACTCTCCTCAGTTCAGAGCATTGACTCTGTGCTGGCTGGTTGAATATACATAAACATGAAATTTACACTGTCCTCATTTTAGTGCACTGTCCCGGTACCGGCTGGTAAATATACATAACTAGGAGATTTACACTCTCCTCAGTTTAGGGCACTGACTCTGTGCTGGCTGGTTAAATATATATAACCTGGGGATTTTCCTTCTCCTCAGTTCAGGGCACTGAATCTGTGCTAGCTGGTTAACTATATATAACCAGAAGATGTCCCCTCTCCACAGTTTAGGGCACTGACTCTGTGCTGGTTGGTTAAATATATATAACCAGGAGATGTGCACTCTCCACAGTTTAGGGCACTGACCCTATGCTGGCTGCTTAAATATATAAATCCGGGAGATTTCACCTCTCCTCAGTTTAGGACACTGAATCTGTGCTTTCTGGTTGAATATATAGAACCATAGATTTACTCTCTCCTCAGTTTAGGGCACTGACACTGTGCTGGCTGGTTGAATATATACAACCAGGAGATCTTCACTTTTCTCAGTTTAGGGCACTGACTATGTCAGGCTGGCTAAATACATATAACCAGGAGATTTACACTCTCCTCCGTTTAGGGCACTGACTGTGTGGTGGCTGCTTAAATATATATAACCAGGACATTTACACTCTCCTCAGTTTAGGACACTGACTCTGCGCTGGCTGGTTAAATATATATAACCAGGAGATTTACAGTCTCGTCAGTTTAGGGCACTGACTCTGTGCTGGCTGGTTAAATATATTTAATCAGGAGATTTACACTCTCCTCAGTTTAGAGCACTGACTCTGTGCTTGCTGGTTGAAAATACATAACCAGGAGATTGACACTCTCCTCAGTTCGGGCACTGACTCTATGCTGGCTGGTTAAATATATATAACCAGGAGATTAACACTCTCCTCAGTTTAGGGCACTGAGTCTGTGCTGGCTGGTTGAATATACCTAGCCAGGAGATTTACACTCTCCTCAGTTTAGGGCACTGACTCTGTACTGGCTTGTTAAATATTTAAAACCAGGATATTTACACTCTCCTCTGTTTAGGGCACTGACTCTGTGCTGGCTGGTTAATTATATATAATCAGGACATTTACACTCTCCTCAGTTTAGGGCAACGACTCTATACTGGCTGGTTAAATATATATAACCAGGAGATTTACACTGTCCTTAGTTGAGGGCAATGTCTCTGTCCTCGCTGGTTAAATATATACAACCTGGGGATTTTCCCTCTCCTCAGTTTAGGGCATTGGATCTGTGGGAGCTAGTTAAATATATATAACCAGGAGATTAGCACTCTCCTCCGTTTAAGGCACTGAGTCTGTGCTGGCTGTTTCAATAAATATAGCCAGGAGATTTACACTCTCCTCAGTTTAGGGCACTGAGTCTGTGCTGGCTGGTTGAACATATATAACCAAAACATTTGCAAACTACTCAGTTTAGGGCACTAATTCTGCGCTGGCTCGTTAAATATATATAACCAGTAGAATTACACTCTCCTAAGTTTAAGGCAATGACACTGTGCTTGCTGTTTAAATAAATACATAACCAGGAGATTTATACTCTCTTCAGTTTAGGGAACTGACTCTTTGCTGGCTGGTTAAATATATATAAATCGCAGATGTACACTGTCCTTAGTTTATGGCACTGACTCTGTGCTGGCTGCTTTAATATAAATAACGAGGATTAGATTACTTACAGTGTGGAAACAGGCCCTTCGGCCCAAGAAGTCCACACCGCCCCGCCACTCACCCATACCCCTACCTTTACCCCTACGGGCAATTTAGCATGGCCAATTCACCTGCCCTGCACATCTTTGGACAGTGGGAGGAAACCGGAGCACCCGCAGGAAACCCACGCAGACACGGGGATAACGTGCAAACTCCACACAGTTAACCGCCAGAGGCGGGAATTGAACCACTGTGCAAACCACTGTGCCACCGCGCCGCACTGACCGTGTGCTGGCTGGTTAAATATACATAACCAGGAGATTTACACTCTCCTCAGTTTCGGGCACTGACTCTGTGCTGGCTGGTTAGTTACATATAATCAGGAGATTTACACTCTCCTCAGTTTAGGGCACTGACTCTGTGCTGGCTAGTTAAATATATATATAACCTGGGGATTTTCCCTCTCCTCAGTTCAGGGCACTGAATCTTTGCTAGCTGGTTAAATATATATAACGAGAAGATGTCCCCTCTCCACAGTTTAGGGCACTGACTCTGTGCTGGATGTTTAAATATTTTTAACCAGGAGATTTACGCTCTCCTCAGTTTTGGGCACTGACTCTGTGCTGGTTGGTTAAATATATATAACCAGGAGATGTACACTCTACTCAGTTGAGGGCATTGACCCTATGCTGGCTGCTGAAATATATAAATCCAGGAGATTTCACCTCTCCTCAGTTTAGGGCACTGAATCTGTGCTTTCTGGTTGAATATATAGAAACAGTAGATTTACTCTCTCCTCAGTTTAGGATAGTGACTCTGTGCTGGCTGGTTAAATATATATAACCAGGAATTTTCACTCTCCTCAGTTTAGGGCACTGACTCTGTGCTGGCTGCTTAAATATATATAACCAGGAGATTTACACTCTCGTCAGTTTAGGGCACTGAGTCCGTGCTGGCTGGTTAAATATATTTAATCAGGAGATTTACACTCTCCTCAGTTTAGAGCACTGACTCTGTGCTTGCTGGTTGAAAATACATAACCAGGAGATTGACACTCTCCTCAGTTCGGGCACTGACTCTGTGCTGGCTTGTTGAATATATCAAGCCAGGAAATTTATACTCTCCTCAGTTTAGGGCACTGACTCTGTGCTGGCTGTTTAAATATTTTTAACCAGGAGATTTACGATCTCCTCAGTTTAGGAATCTGACTCTGTCCTGGCTGGATAAATATATATAAACAGGAGATTTACACTGTCCTCAGTTTCGAGCACTGACTCTGTGCTGGCTGGTTAAATATATATAACCAGCAGATTCACACTCTCGTCAGTTTCGGGCACTGACTCTGTGCTGGCTGGTTAAATATATATAACCAAGAGATTTACACTGTCCCAGAATGTAACAGGATCTGTCAGATTGCTCCTTGCTTTTCCTGGCGATGGTTCCTGTGAATTGCAGTGTGGAACCGGGCAGCATTGCTCTGCATCTCGGAAGCTTTCCCCTCTGCTGCTTCCCATTTGTTATTGAAATATTGCGTTCAGCACAAGGATCGGTTTGTTTTGTTCGAAAAGTGAGAGACTGCTCCGGTCAGGAACCTGAAATAATTACCGAAGCCGCTGGAAACACTGAACAGTCTCAACAGCTTCTGTAGTGGTGGGGAGGGAGGATTAATGTGTCAAATCTATGCAAGGATAAAATAAACTCCAGCCACAAAACAGTCAGAGTTCCTAAGTTTTACAAACATCCGCATAACATTTTTCTGAGCCATCAATTCTCCTTAAACTCTCTCAATGTTGAATAGCATCTTTCCGATTGTCACTTTGAGAGATGTCCCTCAGTGAGCTCCTCCACCATTCTTTCCATTTCACTGGGGACCATCTATCCGCAGTCTCCAATCAAATGACCTGAACTCAGACACACAGAGATCTTAAAGAGTGACACAATGCAGATAGGAAGTTGATTTCATTTCTGTTTCTGAGTCCAATCTTCACTCAGTGAAACAGAGTCAGGTATTCAAGGCTGAAACAAGAGCTGGATTCTGCTTCTGGTGATTGTCTTCATTCAGTGAGAAGGAGGGCCGTGGGCCGGAAGGAGCTCATCATTGTGCTTCGGGTTGTCTGCTCAGTCTGCAGCATTGCAGGCCGTGGGAGCAGGGCAGTGGGAAAGGTACCTCGTGTGGACTGCAATAGGACTTTCAACACATTGTTCCAGGCCAGTTACAGAGCTCCAGGAATTCTGCATGAGGAACGGTAAACTGCATTGATTGAAGGAGAAGGATCAGGAAAACAGGATAAAGCTGCTGAGATCAGCAGGATTTCTCGGTCTAACTCTGCGCCATTCTTTATTTTCTGCTTCATAAATCTAAAATCCGGAGCTCAAACCACTCAGAGCAATATAAGCTCAGAAACAAATCATTCAGTCCAACACATCCATGCTGAACTGATATCCGATGTCAATCTCATCCTATTTGTCAGAATGTGGCCCAAGTTCCTCTGAACCCTTTGTAATTCCTACACCCACCTAGCTTTTAAATGTTGTAATTGTACCAGCCTCCACTACTTCCTCTGGCAGCTCATGCACACAGTGCCCTCTGCTTGAAAAATGTTCCCCTTAGGTCCCTTTTATGTTTCCCCTCTCAACTTTAACATATGCCATCTGCTTCTGGACTCCCCCACCACAGGGAAATCACCTTGCCATTTTACCCGATTGAGGGTCCTTCATGATTTTGTGAACCTCTATCAGGTTTACCCTCAGCTACTGACGCTCCAGCGATAATAGCCCCAACCTATACAGTCTTAACCTCCAGCACAAACCCTCCAACCTTGACAACATCCATGTAAATCTTTTCTGACCCCTTTAAAGTTTCACAGCACCCTTCTTATAGGAGGGTGTCCAGAATTGCACTATATACCAAAATGGGCTGAACCAATACTGCAGCATGACCTCCCAACTCCTTTACACAATTAACTGAGCAATAAAGACAAAAATGACAAATGCCTTCTTCACTATCCTATCGAAATGTTAGTCCACCTTCTACGATCTATGAAGCTGCACTCCAGGTCTATTTGTTTAGCAACATTCCTAGTACGTTGTCATTCAGTGTATAAATCCTGCTCTCTTTTGCCTTTCCAAAATACAGCACCTCACATTTATCTAAATTAATCTCCATCTGCCACTCCTCAGCCCATTGGTCATTCTGATCAAGATCCCGTTGTCCTCTGAGGTAACCATCTTCACTGTCCTCGACACTTCCATTTTTACTGTCATTTGCAAACTTACTAACCATTCGTCCGATGGTCACATCCAAATCATTTATATAAATGATAAAACAACAGTGGATCCAGCACCGGTCCTTGGTGCACACCGCTGGTCACAGGCCTTCAGTCTGAAAAGCAGCCCTCCCCCACCACCCTCTGTCTTCTACCTTCGTGCTACTTCTCTACCCAAAGGGTAATTCTCCTGCCCCAACATAAAAGTTTGAATTATGACACCAGTTTCAAAAGTACAACAAGAACCTATTCCTGATTGGGGAATCGGGGCCAGGGAGTCAATAAAAAGATATGTTGCAAGGTTCGTTAAATTGGAGATTCAGTTCAGTGCATCACGAAATGAAAACAATTCAGCAGGGCACTCGTACGTGGAAGAAGTGATTCAGGGAACAATTAAATGGAAAAAATTGAGGCAGGGCAACAGGAATTGGAGATTTTATGCAGCGGCCTTTATATTGGGCAGGATAATACTCAAAGGGAGATTTGGTGCAGTTTCAGGGTTTGTGCAGGATTGGTAAATGTGAAAAATGGTGCAGAGCAGCGGAGCCATAAACAGTCGTACAATCATAGAGATGTACAACATGGAAACAGACACTTCAGTCCAACTTGTCTATGACTCAGTCTTAGAATTCTGGCAGTGCTCCACAAAAATGGAGAATCATTCCAAGGAACGACTAAATGGAAGGATTGGGCAAGGGCTTGTCGAAATAAGAGAATTTGGAATGGGGCATCTGATATTGTCAAATTAGTGCAGTTAGAACCGAATGGGAGAGTTTCAGTTTCGCAGTAAATGGGAGAATTGGGACATTACAATACTTGATGCGGGAATGAGAGTAGGGCACCCCTAAATTGGGCGAGAGCATCAGTCAGTATGAGGATTGGTGTAAGGCAAAACTGAATGGAGAACTTGTTCATAACATCAGTAATTGGGGGAAATGGTGCGAGGAAACAAAGAATTGAAGAATTGATGCGGGACATCAGTAAATGAGAGACCTGGTGCAAAGTGGAGCTAAATTAGAGAATTGGTGCATGGCGACAGTAAATGGGAGAATTAGAGTAGCGCACCCTTAAATGGTAGAATCGGGCTCAGGCATCAGTAAATGGAAGGATTAGTACAGGATATGAGTAAATGGGAGATATGGTGGAAACAATAAATGGGAGATTGTTGACAGTGCCGTTGCATTAGAAAATTGATGGGAGTGCCTATATATTGGAAAATTGGAGCAGAGCCTATCTAAATTGGGGAATAGGGGCCAGGGAATCAATAAAAATAAGAAATGTTGCAAGCATTGGTAAATTGAAGATTCAGTTCAGTGCATCACTAAATGAAAAAAATACAGCAAGACATCCGTACGTGGAAGATGTGTATCAGGGAACAACTAAATGGAAGGAATTGATGCAGGCCACATTAATTGGAGAATTCATGCAGGTGCCATTAAAGTCGAAGTGGGAGGACTGGGACAGGATAACCTCAGTGGGTGAGTTGGTGAAATTCCTGAATAGTGCAGGATTGGTAAGTGGGAGAAATGGGGCAGGGAAGCGGAGCACTAATTACAGCCTTAGAGATGTTCAGCACGGAAACAGACCCTTCAGTCCAACTTGTCCACGCCTAAATTTAAGAATTCTGGCAGGTCTCCACGAAATTGGAGAATCATTGCAAGAAACTACTAATTGGAAAAGTTGGTAAAGAGCTTATCGAAATGTGAGAATTTGCAACAGGGCATCAGATAATGGGTGAAGTAGAGCAGTTCAGCACTAAATGGGTGCGTTATGTTGCACTAAATGGGTGCGTTATGTTGCACTAAATGGGAGAATTGGGGTAGGGAGATTTAGAGTAGCGCACCCCTAAATTGGGCGAAAGCATCAGTCAGTATGGGCATTGGTGTAAGGCAAAACTGGATGGAGAATTTGTTCAGGACATCAGTAATTGGGGGAAATGATGCTAAGCAACACTGAATTGGAGAATTGGTGTGGGGTATCAGTAAAAGAAGGACCTGGTGCATGGTGCTGATAACTTCGAGATTGGAGCAAATGGGATAACACGGGCAGTGAATCAGGAAATAGGACAAATGTTGCAAAGGGTCAGTGGTCCAGATTCAATACAGTGCACCACAAAATGGGGGAGTTGGTGCAGTTCACCACGAAAGGGGGGATATTTGCAGTTTGGGGAATTTAGAGATATGATGCAGGGATTGCCATGATTAGAGAATTTTGTCAGCAGACTACTAAATGGGAGAATTGTTGCAGGGAAATACTGAATGGAAGACCTGGTGCACAGTGGAGCTAAATTACAGAATGGGTGCATGGCACCAGGAAATGGGAGAATTAGAGTAGCGCACCCTTAAATGGGAGATTCAGGGTCGGGCACCAGTAAATGGAGGAATTATTACAGGGATATGAGTAAAAGGGAGATTTGATGGAAACACTCAATGGGAAAATCAGTGCAGATTCCCATTCCATCATAAAATTGGAGAGAGTGCCAACAAATTTTCTATAATGCAGTTGGAAGTACAGACGCTGCTCCAGCTCGTTTATTTTCTATAATACAGGAGGAAGGAGTGCGCTGCTCCAGCTCCTTTATTTTCTATAATACAGGGGGAAGCAGTGACGCTACTCCAGCTCCTTTATTTTCTATAATACAGGAGGAAGGAGTGCACTGCTCCAGCTCCTTTATGTTCTATAATACAGGGGGAAGCAGTGACGCTGCTCCAGCTCCTTTATTTTCGATAATCCAGGAGGAGGGAGTGCGCTGCTCCAGCTCCTTTATTTTCTCTAACACAGGAGGAAGCAGTGACGCTGCTCCAGCTCCTTTATTTTCTACAAGACAGGAGGAAGCAGTGACGCTGCTCCAGCTCCTTTATTTTTTATAATACAGGAGGAAGCAGTGACGCTGCTCCAGATACTTTATTTTCTATCATACAGGAGGAAGCAGTGACGCTTCTCCAACTCCTTTATTTTCTATAATTCAGGAGGAAGCAAAGACGCTGCTCCAGCTCCTTTATTTTCTATAATACCGGAGGAAGCAGTGACGCTTCGCCAGTTCCTTTATTTTCTATAATACAGGAGGAAGCAGAGACACTGCTCAAGCTCCTTTATTTTCTATAATACAGGAGGATGCAGTGATGCTGCTCCAGGTCCTTTATTTTCTAAAATACAGGAGGAAGCAGTGACGGTGCTCCAGATCCTTTATTTTCTATAATAGAGGAGGAAGGAGTGACGCTGCTCCAGCTCCTTTATTTTCTATAATACAGGGGGAAGCAGTGACGCTGCTCCAGCTGCTTTTTTTTCTATAATACAGGAGGAAGAAGAGACACTGTTCCAGCTCCTTTATTTTGCATAATACAGGAGGAAGCAGTGACGCTGCTCCAGCTCCTTTATTTTCTATAATACAGGAGGAAGCAGTGACGCTGCTCCAGCCCCTTTATTTTCTATAATACAGGAGGAAGCAGTGACGCTGATCCAGCTGCTTTATTTTCTATAATACAGGAGGAAGCAGTGACGCTGCTCCAGCTCCTTTATTTTCTATAATACAGGAGGAAGCAGTGACTCTGCTCCAGTTCCTTTAATTTCTATAATACAGGAGGAAGCAGTGACGCTTCTCAGGCTCCTTTATTGTCTATAATACAGGAGGAAGCAGTAACGCTGCTCCAGCTCCTTTATTTTCTATAATACAGGAGGAAGCAGTGACGCTGCACCAGCTCCTTTATATTCTATAAAACAGGAGGAAGCAGTGACGCTGATCCAGCTGCTTTATTTTCTATAATACAGGAGGAAGCAATGACGCTGCTCCAGCTCCTTTATTTTCTATAATACAGGAGGAAGCAGTGACGCTGCTCCGGCTCCTTTATTTTGGATGATACAGGAGGAAGCATAGACGCTGCTCCAGCTCCTTTATTTTCTATAAAACAGGAGGAAGCAGTGAGGCTTCTCCAGCTCCTTTATTTTCGAAAATACAGAAGGAAGCAGAGTCGCCGCTCCTGCTCCTTTATTTTCTATAATACGGGAGGAAGCAGTGACGCTGCTCCCGCTCCTTTATTTTCTATAATACAGGAGGAAGCAGAGACACTGCTCAAGCTCCTTTTTTTTCTATAATACAGGAGGAAGCAGAGTCGCCGTTCCTGCTCCTTTATTTTCTATAATACAGGAGGAAGCAGTGACGCTGCTCCAGCTCCTTTATTTTCGATAATACGATAAGAAGCAGTGACGCTGCTCCAGCTCCTTGATTTTCTATAATACAGGAGGAAGCAATGATGCTGCTCCGGCTCCTTTATTTTCTATAATACAGGAGGAAACACTGACGCTTCTCCAGCTCCTTTATTTTCGAAAATACAGAAGGAAGCAGAGTCGCTGCTCCTGCTCCTTTATTTTCTATAATACGGCAGGAAGCAGTGACGCTGCTCCAGCTCCTTTATTTTCTATAATACAGGATGAAGCAGAGACGCTGCTCCAGCTCCTTTATTTTCTATAATACAGGACGAAGCAGTGACGCTGCTCCAGCTCCATTGTTTTCTATAATACAGGAGGAAGCAGTGCCCCTGCTTCAGCTCCTTAATTTTCTATAATACAGGAGGAAGCAGTGCCCCTGCTCCAGCTCCTTTATTTTCTATAATACAGGAGGAAGCAGTGACCCTGCTCCAGCTCCTTTATTTTCTATAATACAGGTGGAAGCAGTGACGCTGCACCTGCTCCTTTATTTTCTATAATACAGGAGGAAGCAGTGATGCTGCTCCAGCTCCTTTATTTTCTATAGTACAGGAGAAAGGTGTGACGAGGCTCCATTTCCTTTATTTTCTATAGTTCAGGAGGAAGCAGTGACTCTGCTCCAGCTCCTTTATTTTCTATAATACAGGAGGAAGCAGTGACGCTGCTCCAGCTCCTTTATTTTCTTTAATACAGGAGGAAGCAGTGATGCTGCTCCAGCTCCTTTATTTTCTATAGTACAGGAGAAAGGTGTGACCCTGCTCCATTACCTTTATTTTCTATAATACAGGAGGAAGCAGTGACGCTGCTCCAGCTCCTTTATTTTCTATAATACTGGAGGAAGCAGTGACGCTGCTCCAGCTCCTTTATTTTCTATAATACAGGAGGAAGCAGTGACGCTGCTCCAACTCCTTTATTTTCCATAATACAGGAGGAAGCAGTGACTCTGCTCCAGCTCCTTTATTTTCTATAATACAGGAGGAAGCCGTGACGCTGCTCCAGCTCCTTTATTTTCCATTATACAGGAGGAAGCAGTGACCCTGCTCCAATTCCTTTATTTTCTATAATACAGGAGGAAGCAGAGACGCTGCTCCAGCTCCATTATTTTCGTTAATAAAGGAGGAAGCCGTGACGCTGCTCCAGCTCCTATATTTTCTATAATACAGGAGGTACAGGAGGAAGCAGTGACGCTGCTCCAGTACCTTTATTTTCGATAATACAAGAGGAAGCAGTGACGCTGGTCCAGCTCCCTTATTGTCTATAATACAGGAGGAAGCAGTGACGCTGCTCCAGCTCCTTTATTTTCTATAATACAGGAGGAAGTAAAGACGCTGCTCGAGCTCCTTTATTTTCTATAATACAGGAGGAAGCAGTGACGCTGCTCCCGCTCCTTTATTATCTATAATACAGGAGGAAGCAGTGCCCCTGCTCCAGCTCCTTTATTTTCTATAATACAGGCGGAAGCAGTGATGCTGCTCCAGCTCCTTTATTTTCTATAGTACAGGAGAAAGGTGTGACGAGGCTCCATTTCCTATATTTTCTATAGTTCAGGAGGAAGCAGTGACTCTGCTCCAGCTCCTTTATTTTCTATAATACAGGAGGAAGCAGTGACGCTGCTCCAGCTCCTTTATTTTCTTTAATACAGGAGGAAGCAGTGATGCTGCTCCAGCTCCTTTATTTTCTATAGTACAGGAGAAAGATGTGACGCTGCTCCATTACCTTTATTTTCTATAATACAGGAGGAAGCAGTGACGCTGCTCCAGCTCCTTTATTTTCTATAATACTGGAGGAAGCAGTGACGCTGCTCCAGCTCCTTTATTTTCTATAATACAGGAGGAAGCAGTGACGCTGCTCCAACTCCTTTATTGTGTATAATACAGGTGGAAGCAGTGACGCTGCTCCAGCTCCTTTATTTTCTGTAATACAGGAGGAAGCAGTGACTCTGCTCCAGCTCCTTTATTTTCTATAGTACAGGAGGAAGCAGTGACGCTGCTCCAGCTCCTTTATTTTCCATTATACATGAGGAAGCAGTGACCCTGCTCCAATTCCTTTATTTTCTATAATACAGGAGGAAGCAGAGACGCTGCTCCAGCTCCATTATTTTCGTTAATACAGGAGGAAGCCGTGACGCTGCTCCAGCTCCTATATTTTCTATAATACAGGAGGTACAGGAGGAAGCAGTGACGCTGCTCCAGTTCCTTTATTTTCGATAATACAAGAGGAAGCAGTGACGCTGGTCCAGCTCCCTTATTGTCTATAATACAGGAGGAAGCAGTGACGCTGCTCCAGCTCCTTTATTTTCTATAATACAGGAGGAAGTAAAGACGCTGCTCGAGCTCCTTTATTTTCTATAATACAGGAGGAAGCAGTGACGCTGCTCCAGCTCCTTTATTTTCCAAAATACAGGAGGAAGCAGTGACCCTGCTCCAATTCCTTTACTTTCTTTAATAAAGGAGGAAGCAGAGACGCTGCTCCAGCTCCATTATTTTCGTTAATACAGGAGGAAGCAGTGACGCTGCACCAGCTCCTTTATTATCTAAAATACAGGAGGAAACAGTGACGCTGCTCCAGCCCCTTTATTTTCGATAATACAGTAGGAAGTAGAGACGCTGCTCCATCACCTTTATTTTCTATAATACAAGAGGAAGCAGTGACGCTGATCCAGCTCCTTTATTGTCTATAATACAGGAGGAAGCAGTGACGCTGCTCCAGCTCCTTTATTTTCTATAATACAGGAGGAAGTAAAGACGCTACTCCAGCTCCTTTATTTTCTGTAATACAGGAGGAAGCAGTGACGCTGTTCCACCTCCTTTATTGTCTATAATACAGGTGGAAGCAGTGACGCTGCTGCAGCTCCTTTATATTCTATAATACAGGAGGAGCAGTGACGCTGTTCCAGCTCCTTTATTTTCTATAATACAAGACGAAGCAGAGTCGCTGCTCCAGCTCCTTTATTTTCTATAATACAGGAGGAAGCAGAGACGCTGCTCCAACTCCTATATTTTCTGTAATACTGGAGGAAGCAGAGTCGCTGCTCAAGCTCCTTTATTTTCTATAATACAGGAGGAAGCAGAGACGCTGCTCCAACTCCTTTATTGTGTATAATGCAGGTGGAAGCAGTGACGCTGCTCCAGCTCGTTTATTTTCTATAATACAGGAGGAAGCAGTGACGCTGCTCCATCTCCTTTATTTTCTATAATACAGGAGGAAGCAGTGACGCTGCTCCAGCTCCTTTATTTTCTATAATACAGGAGGAAGCAGAGACGCTGCTCCAGCTCCTTTATTTTCTATAATACAGGAGGAAGCAGTGATGCTGTTCCAGCTCCTTTATTTTCTATAATACAGGAGGAAACAATGACGTTGATGCAGCTCCTTTATTTTCTGTAATACTGGAGGAAGCAGAGACGCTGCTCAAAATCCTTTATTTTCTATAATACAGGAGTAAGCAGTGACGCTACTCCAGTTCCTTTATTTTCTATAATGCAGGTGGAAGCAGTGACGCTGCTCCAGCTCCGTTATTTTCGATAATACAGGAGGAAGCAGTGACGCTGCTCCAGCTCCTTTATTTTCTATAATACAGGAGGAAGCAGTGACGCTGCTCCAGCTTCTTTATATTCGATAATACAGGTGGAAGGAGTGAGGCTGCTCCATATCCTTTATTTTCTATAATACAGGAGGAAGTAGAGACGCTGCTCCATCTCCTTTATTTTCTATAATGCAGGAGGAAGCAGTGACGCTGCTCCAGCTCCTTTATTATCTATAATACAAGAGGAAGCAGTGAAGCTGCGCCAGGTTCTTTATTTTCTATAATACAGCGGAAAGCAGTTATGCTGCTCCAGCCACTTTTTTAATGTATAATACCGGAGGAAGCAGTGACGCTGGTCCAGCTCCCTTATTGTCTATAATACAGGAGGAAGCAGTGACGCTTCTCCATCTCCTTTATTTTCTGTAATACAGGAGGAAACAGTGACTCTGGTCCAGCTCCTTTATTTTCGATAATACAAGAGGAAGCAGTGACGCTGCTCCAGCTCCTTTATTTTCTATAATACAAGAGGACGCATTGACGCTGCTCCAGCTCCTTTATTTTCTATAATACAGGGGGAAGCAGTGACGCTGCTCCAGCTGCTTTATTTTCTCGAATACAGGAGGAAGCAGTGACGCTGCTACTTCTCCTTTATTTTCTATAATACAGGAGGAAGAAGAGACGGTGCTCCATCTCCTTTATTTTCTATAATACAGGAGGAAGAAAAGACACTGCTCCAGCTCCTTTATTTTCTATACTACAAGTGGAAATAGTGACGCTGCTCCAGCTGCTTTATTTTCTATAATACAGGAGGAAGCAGTGACGCTGCTCCAGCTGCTTTATTTTCTATAATACAGGAGGAAGCAGAGACGCTGCCCCAGCTCCTTTATTTTCTATAATACAGGAGAAAGGAGTGACGCTGCTCCAGCTCCTTTATTTTCTATAATGCAGAAGTAAGCAGAGACGCTGCTCCAGCTCCTTTATTTTCTATAATACAGGAGGAAGCAGTGACGCTGCTCCAGCTCCTCTATTTTCTCTAATACAGGAGGAAGCCGTGACGCTATTCCTGCTCCTTTATTTTCTATAATACAGGAGGAAGCAGTGACGCTGCTCCACCTCCTTTATTTTCTATAGTACAGGAGGTAGAAGTGACGCTGCTTCAGCTCCTTTATTTTCTATAGTACAGGAGGAAGGAGTGACGCTGCTCCAGTTCCTTATCTTTTCTATAATACAGGAGGAAGCAATGACACTGTTCCAGCTCCTTCATTTTCTATAATACAGGACGAAGCAGTGACGCTGCTCCAGCTCCTTTATTTTCTATAGCACAGGAGGAAGCAGTGACGCTGCTCCAGCTCTTTTATTTTCTATAATCCAGGAGCAAGCAGAGACGCCGCTCCAGCTCCTTTATTTTCTATAATACAGGAGTAAGCAGTGACGCTACTCCAGCTCCTTTATTTTCTATAATACAGGAGGAAGCAGTGACGCTGCTCCAGCTCCTCTATTTTCTCTAATACAGGAGGAAGCCGTGACGCTATTCCTGCTCCTTTATTTTCTATAATACAGGAGGAAGCAATGACGCTGCTCCACCTCCTTTATTTTCTTTAGTACAGGAGGAAGGAGTGACGCTGCTTCAGCTCCATTATTTTCTATAGTACAGGAGGAAGGAGTGACGCTGCTCCAGCTCCTTTATTTTCTGTAGTACAGGAGGAAGGAGTGACGATGCTCCAGCTCCTTTATTTTCTATAATACAAGAGGAAGCAGTGACTCTGCTCCAGCTCCTTTATTTTCTATATTACAGGAGGAAGCAGTTTCCTTTATTTTCTATAATACAGGAGGAAGCAGTGACGCTGCTCCAGCTCCTTTATTTTCTATAATACAAGAGGAAGCAGTGACACTGCTCCAGCTCCTTTATTTTCTGTTGTACAGGAGGAAGGAGTGACGATGCTCCAGCTCCTTTATTTTCTATAATACAAGAGGAAGCAGTGACTCTGCTCCACCTCCTTTATTTTCTATATTACAGGAGGAAGCAGTTTCCTTTAGTTTCTATGATACAGGAGGAAGCGGTGACGCTGTTCCAGCTCCATTATGTTCTATAATACAGGAGGAAGCAGTGTCCTTTATTTTCTATAATATAGGAGGAAGCAGTGACGCTGCTCCAGCTCCTTTATTTTTTATAATGCAGGAGGAAGCAGTGACTCTGCTCCAGGTCCTTTATTTTCTATAATACAGGAGGAGGCAGTGACGCTGTTCCGGCCCCTTTTTTGTCTGTAATTCAGGAGGAAGCAGTGACGCTGCTCCAGCTCCTTTATTTTCGATAATACAAGAGGATACAGTGACGGTATTCCTGCTCCTTTATTTTCTATAATACTGGAGGAAGCAGTGACGCTGCTCCACCTCCTTTATTTTCTATAGTACAGGAAGAAGAAGTGACGCTGCTCCAGCTCCTTTATTATCTATAGTACAGGAGGAAGGAGTGACGCTGCTCCAGCTCCTTTTCTTTTCTATAATACAGGAGGAAGCAATGACACTGCTCCAGTTCCTTTATTTTCTATAATACAGGACGAAGCAGTGACGCTGCTCCAGCTCCTTTATTTTCTATAGCACAGGAGGAAGCAGTGACGCTGCTCCAGCTCTTTTATTTTCTATAATCCAGGAGGAAGCAGAGACGCTGCTCCAGCTCCTTTATTTTCGATAATACAGGAGGAAATAGTGACGCTGCTCCGGCTCCTTTATTTTCTATAATACAGGAGGAAGCAGTGACGCTGCTCCAGCTGCTTTTTTTTCTATAATACAGGAGGAAGCAGACACGCTGCTCCAGCTCCTTTATTTTCTATAATACAGGAGAAAGGAGCGACGCTGCTCCAGCTCCTTTATTTTCTATAATACAGGAGGAAGCAGAGACGCTGCTCCAGCTCCTTTATTTGCTATAATGCAGAAGGAAGCAAAGACGCTGCTCCAGCTCCTTTATTTTCTACAATACAGGAGGAAGCAGAGACGCTGCTCCAGCTGCTTTATTTTCTATAATACAGGAGGAAGCAGTGACGCTGCTCCAGCTCCTTTATTTTCTATAATTCCGGAGGAAGCAGTGACTCTACTCCAGCTCCTTTATTTTCTATACTACAGGAGGAAGCAGTTTCCATTATTTTCTATAATACAGGAGGAAGCAGTGACGCTGTTCCAGCTCCTTTATGTTCTATAATACAGGAGGAAGCAGTGTCCTTTATTTTCTATAATACAGGAGAAAGGAGTGACGCTGCTCCAGCTCCTTTATTTTCTATAATACAAGAGGAAGCAGTGACACTGCTCCAGCTCCTTTATTTTCTGTAGTACAGGAGGAAGGAGTGACGATGCTCCAGCTCCTTTATTTTCTATAATACAAGAGGAAGCAGTGACTCTGCTCCAGCTCCTTTATTTTCTATAGCACAGGAGGATGCAGTGACGCTGCTCCAGCTCCTTTATTTTCTATAATACAGGAGGAAGCAGTGACGCTGCTCCGGCTCCTTTATTTTCTAGAATACAGGAGGAAGCAGTGACGCTTCTCCAGCTCCTTTATTTTCTTTAATACAGGAGGAAGCAGTGACGCTGCTCCGGCTCCTTTATTTTCTATAATTCAGAAGGAAGCTGTGACGCTGCTCCGGCTCCTTTATTTTCTATAATACAGGAGGAAGCGGTGACGCTGCTCCAGCTCCTTTTTTTTTATAATATAAGAGGAAGCAGTGACACTGCTCCAGCTTCTTTATTTTCTATAATACAGGAGGAAGCAGTGACGCTGTTCCAGCTCCTTTATGTTCTATAATACAGGAGGAAGCAGTGTCCTTTATTTTCTATAATACAGGAGAAAGGAGTGACGCTGCTCCAGCTCCTTTTTTTTTATAATATAAGAGGAAGCAGTGACACTGCTCCAGCTCCTTTATTTTCTATAATTCAGAAGGAAGCTGTGACGCTGCTCCGGCTCCTTTATTTTCTATAATACAGGAGGAAGGAGTGACGCTGCTCCAGCTCCTTTATTTTCTATAAAACAGGAGGAAGCGGTGACGCTGCTCCAGCTCCTTTATTTTCTATAATACAGGAGGAAGCAGTGACGCTGCTCCAGCCCCTTTATTTTCTTTCATACAAGAGGAAGCAGTGACGCGACTACAGCTCCTTTATTTTCTTTCATACAGCCGGAAGCAGTGACGCTGCTCCAGCTACTTTATTTTCTATAGTACAGGAAGAAGGAGTGACGCTTCTCCAGCTCCTTTATTTTCTATAATACAGGAGGAAGCAGTGAGGCTGCTCCAGCTGCTTTATTTTCTATAATACTAGAGAAAGCAGAGACGCTGCTCCAGCTCCTTTATTTTCTATAATACAGGACGAAGCAGTGACGCTGCTCCAGCTCCTTTATTTTCTATATTACAGGAGGAAGCAGTTTCCTTTATTTTCTATAATACAGGAGGAAGCAGTGACGCTGTTCCAGCTCCTTTATGTTCTATAATACAGGAGGAAGCAGTGTCCTTTATTTTCTATAATACAGGAGAAAGGAGTGACGCTGCTCCAGCTCCTTTTTTTGAATAATATAAGAGGAAGCAGTGACACTGCTCCAGCTCCTTTATTTTCTATAATTCAGAAGGAAGCTGTGACGCTGCTCCGGCTCCTTTATTTTCAATAATACAGGAGGAAGCGGTGACGCTGCTCCAGCTCCTTTATTTTCTATAATACAGGAGGAAGCGGTGACGCTGCTCCAGCTGCTTTTTTTTCTATAATACAGGAGGAAGCAGAGACGCTGCTCCAGCTCCTTTATTTTCTATAATACAGGAGAAAGGAGTGACGCTGCTCCAGCTCCTTTATTTTCTATAATACAGGAGGAAGCAGAGACGCTGCTCCATCTCCTTTATTTGCTATAATGCAGAAGGAAGCAAAGACGCTGCTCCAGCTCCTTTATTTTCTACAATACAGGAGGAAGCAGAGACGCTGCTCCAGCTGCTTTATTTTCTATAATTCAGGAGGAAGCAGTGACGCTGCTCCAGCTCCTTTATTTTCTATAATTCCGGAGGAAGCAGTGACTCTACTCCAGCTCCTTTATTTTCTATACTACAGGCGGAAGCAGTGTCCTTTATTTTCTATAATACAGGAGAAAGGAGTGACGCTGCTCCAGCTCCTTTATTTTCTATAATACAAGAGGAAGCAGAGACGCTGCTCCAGCTCCATTATTTGCTATAATGCAGAAGGAAGCAAAGACGCTGCTCCAGCTCCTTTATTTTCTATAATACAGGAGAAAGGAGTGACGCTGCTCCAGCTCCTTTATTTTCTATAATACAAGAGGAAGCAGTGACACTGCTCCAGCTCCTTTATTTTCTGTAGTACAGGAGGAAGGAGTGACGATGCTCCAGCTCCTTTATTTTCTATAATACAAGAGGAAGCAGTGACTCTGCTCCAGCTCCTTTATTTTCTATATTACAGGAGGAAGCAGTTTCCTTTATTTTCTATAATACAGGAGGAAGCAGTGACGCTGCTCCAGCTCCTTTATTTTCTATAATACAAGAGGAAGCAGTGACACTGCTCCAGCTCCTTTATTTTCTGTTGTACAGGAGGAAGGAGTGACGATGCTCCAGCTCCTTTATTTTCTATAATACAAGAGGAAGCAGTGACTCTGCTCCACCTCCTTTATTTTCTATATTACAGGAGGAAGCAGTTTCCTTTATTTTCTATGATACAGGAGGAAACGGTGACGCTGTTCCAGCTCCATTATGTTCTATAATACAGGAGGAAGCAGTGTCCTTTATTTTCTATAATATAGGAGGAAGCAGTGACGCTGCTCCAGCTCCTTTATTTTTTATAATGCAGGAGGAAGCAGTGACTCTGCTCCAGGTCCGTTATTTTCTATAATACAGGAGGAAGCAGTGACGCTGTTCCGGCCCCTTTTTTGTCTGTAATTCAGGAGGAAGCAGTGACGCTGCTCCAGCTCCTTTATTTTCGATAATACAAGAGGATACAGTGTCGGTATTCCTGCTCCTTTATTTTCTATAATACTGGAGGAAGCAGTGACGCTGCTCCACCTCCTTTATTTTCTATAGTACAGGAGGAAGAAGTGACGCTGCTCCAGCTCCTTTATTATCTATAGTACAGGAGGAAGGAGTGACGCTGCTCCAGCTCCTTTTCTTTTCTATAATACAGGAGGAAGCAATGACACTGCTCCAGTTCCTTTATTTTCTATAATACAGGACGAAGCAGTGACGCTGCTCCAGCTCCTTTATTTTCTATAGCACAGGAGGAAGCAGTGACGCTGCTCCAGCTCTTTTATTTTCTATAATCCAGGAGGAAGCAGAGACGCTGCTCCAGCTCCTTTATTTTCTATAATACAGGAGGAAATAGTGACGCTGCTCCGGCTCCTTTATTTTCTATAATACAGGAGGAAGCGGTGACGCTGCTCCAGCTGCTTTTTTTTCTATAATACAGGAGGAAGCAGACACGCTGCTCCAGCTCCTTTATTTTCTATAATACAGGAGAAAGGAGCGACGCTGCTCCAGCTCCTTTATTTTCTATAATACAGGAGGAAGCAGAGACGCTGCTCCAGCTCCTTTATTTGCTATAATGCAGAAGGAAGCAAAGACGCTGCTCCAGCTCCTTTATTTTCTACAATACAGGAGGAAGCAGAGACGCTGCTCCAGCTGCTTTATTTTCTATAATACAGGAGGAAGCAGTGACGCTGCTCCAGCTCCTTTATTTTCTATAATTCCGGAGGAAGCAGTGACTCTACTCCAGCTCCTTTATTTTCTATACTACAGGAGGAAGCAGTTTCCATTATTTTCTATAATACAGGAGGAAGCAGTGACGCTGTTCCAGCTCCTTTATGTTCTATAATACAGGAGGAAGCAGTGTCCTTTATTTTCTATAATACAGGAGAAAGGAGTGACGCTGCTCCAGCTCCTTTATTTTCTATAATACAAGAGGAAGCAGTGACACTGCTCCAGCTCCTTTATTTTCTGTAGTACAGGAGGAAGGAGTGACGATGCTCCAGCGCCTTTATTTTCTATAATACAAGAGGAAGCAGTGACTCTGCTCCAGCTCCTTTATTTTCTATAGCACAGGAGGATGCAGTGACGCTGCTCCAGCTCCTTTATTTTCTATAATACAGGAGGAAGCAGTGACGCTGCTCCGGCTCCTTTATTTTCTAGAATACAGGAGGAAGCAGTGACGCTTCTCCAGCTCCTTTATTTTCTTTAATACAGGAGGAAGCAGTGACGCTGCTCCGGCTCCTTTATTTTCTATAATTCAGAAGGAAGCTGTGACGCTGCTCCGGCTCCTTTATTTTCTATAATACAGGAGGAAGCGGTGACGCTGCTCCAGCTCCTTTTTTTTTATAATATAAGAGGAAGCAGTGACACTGCTCCAGCTTCTTTATTTTCTATAATACAGGAGGAAGCAGTGACGCTGTTCCAGCTCCTTTATGTTCTATAATACAGGAGGAAGCAGTGTCCTTTATTTTCTATAATACAGGAGAAAGGAGTGACGCTGCTCCAGCTCCTTTTCTTTTATAATATAAGAGGAAGCAGTGACACTGCTCCAGCTCCTTTATTTTCTATAATTCAGAAGGAAGCTGTGACGCTGCTCCGGCTCCTTTATTTTCTATAATACAGGAGGAAGGAGTGACGCTGCTCCAGCTCCTTTATTTTCTATAATACAGGAGGAAGCGGTGACGCTGCTCCAGCTCCTTTATTTTCTATAATACAGGAGGAAGCAGTGACGCTGCTCCAGCCCCTTTATTTTCTTTCATACAAGAGGAAGCAGTGACGTGACTACAGCTCCTTTATTTTCTTTCATACAGCCGGAAGCAGTGACGCTGCTCCAGCTACTTTATTTTCTATAGTACAGGAAGAAGGAGTGACGCTTCTCCAGCTCCTTTATTTTCTATAATACAGGAGGAAGCAGTGACACTGCTCCAGCTCCTTTATTTTCTATAATACAGGACGAAGCAGTGACGCTGCTCCAGCTCCTTTATTTTCTATAATACAGGAGGAAGCAGTGACGCTGCTCCAGCTCCTTTATTTTCTATAATACAGGAGGAAGCAGTGACTCTGCTCCAGCTCCTTTATTTTCTATGTACAAGAGGAAGCAGTTTCGTTTATTTTCTATAATACAGGAGGAAGCAGTGACGCTGTTCGAGCACCTTTATGTTCTATAATACAGGAAGAAGCAGTGTCCTTTATTTTCTATAATACAGGAGGAAGGAGTGACGCTGCTCCAGCTCCTTTATTTTCTATAATACAAGAGGAAGCAGTGACGCTGCTCCAGCTCCTTTATTTTCTATAATACAAGAGGAAGCAGTGACACTGCTCCAGCTCCTTTATTTTCTATAATACAAGAGGAATCAGTGACACTGCTCCAGCTTCTTTATTTTCTATAATACAAGAGGACGCATTGACGCTGCTCCAGCTCCTTTGTTTTCTATAATGCAGGAGGGAGCAGTGACGCAACTCCAGCTCCTTTATTTTCTATAATACAGGAGGAAATAGTGACGCTGCTCCGGCTCCTTCATTTTCTATAATACAGGAGGAAGAAGCAGTGTCCTTTATTTTCTATAATACAGGAGGAAGGAGTGACGCTGCTCCAGCTCCTTTATTTTCTATAATACAAGAGGAAGCAGTGACGCTGCTCCAGCTCCTTTATTTTCTATAATACAAGAGGAAGCAGTGACACTGCTCCAGCTCCTTTATTTTCTATAATACAAGAGGAATCAGTGACACTGCTCCAGCTTCTTTATTTTCTATAATACAAGAGGACGCATTGACGCTGCTCCAGCTCCTTTGTTTTCTATAATGCAGGAGGGAGCAGTGACGCAACTCCAGCTCCTTTATTTTCTATAATACAGGAGGAAATAGTGACGCTGCTGCAGCTCCTTTATTTTCTATAATACAGGACGAAGCAGAGATGATTCTCCAGCTCCTTTATTTTCTACAATACCGGAGGAAGCAGTGACGCTGCTCCAGCTCCTTCATTTTCTATAATACAGGAGGAAGCAGTGACGCTGCTCCCGTTCCTTTATTTTCTATAATACAGGAGGGAGCAGTGACGCTGCTCCAGCTCCTTTATTTTCTATGATACAGGAGGAAGCAGTGACGCTGCTACAGGTCCTTTATTTTCTATAATACAGGAGGAAGCAGAGACGCTGCTCCAGCTCCTTTATTTTCTATAATACAGGAGGGAGCAGTAACGCTGCCCCAGCTCCTTAATTTTCTATAATACAGGAGGAAGCAGTGACTCTGCTCCAGCTCCTTTATTTTCTATAATACATGAGGAAACGGAGACGCTGCTCCATCTCCTGTATTTTCTATAATACAGGAGGAAACGGAGACGCTGCTCCAGCTCCTGTATTTTCTATAATACAGGAGGAAGCAGTGACACTGCTCCAGCTCCTGTATTTTCTATAATACAGGAGGAAGCGGTGACACTGCTCCAGCTCCTTTATGTTCTATAATACAGGAGGAAACGGAGACGCTGCTCCAGCTCCTTTATTTTCTATAATACAGGACGAAGCAAAGACACTGCTCCAGCTCCTTTATTTTCTATAATACTGGAGGAAGCAGAGACGCTGCTCCAGCTCCTTTATTTTCTGTAATACAGGAGGAAGCAGTGACGCTGCTCCAGCTCCTTTATTTTCTATAATACAGGAGGGAGCAGTGACGCTGCTCCAGCTCCTTTATTTCTATGATACAGGAGGAAGCAGTGACGCTGCTCCAGGTCCTTTGTTTTGTATAATACAGGAGGAAGCAGTGACGCTGCACCAGCTACTTTATTTCCTATAATACAGGACGAAGCAAAGACACTGATCCAGCTCCTTTATTTTCTATAATACTGGAGGAAGCAGAGACGCTGCTCCAGCTCCTATATTTTCTATAATACAGGAGGAAGCAGCGACGCTGCTCCAGCTCCTTTATTTTCTATAATACAGGAGGAAGCAGTGACTCTGCTCCGGCTCCTTTATTTTCTATAATACAGGAGAAAACGGAGACGCTGCTCCAGCTCGTGTATTTTCTATAATACAGGAGGAAGTAGTGACACTCCTCCAGCTCCTTTATTTTCTATAATACAGGAGGAAGCAGAGATGATGCTCCAGCTCCTTTATTTTCTATAATACAGGAGGAAGCAGTGACGCTGCTCCAGCTCCTTTATTTTCTATAATACAGGAGGGAGCAGTGACGCTGATCCAGCTCCTTTATTTTCTATGATACAGGAGGAAGCAGTGACGCTGCTCCAGGTCCTTTATTTTCCATAATACAGGAGGAAACCGTGACGCTGCTCCAGCTCCTTTATTTTCTATAATACAGGACGAAGCAAAGACACTGCTCCAGCTCCTTTATTTTCTATAATACTGGAGGAAGCAGAGAAGCTGCTCCAGCTCCTTTATTTTCAGTAATACAGGAGGAAGCAGTGACGCTGCTCCAGCTCCTTTATTTTCTATAATACAGGAGGAAGCAGTGACACTGCTCCAGCTCCTTTATTTTCTATAATACAGGAGGAAGCAGTGACACTGCTCCAGCTCCTTTATGTTCTATAATACTGGTGGAAACGGAGACGCTGCTCCAGCTCCTTTATTTTCTCTGATACAGGAGGAAACGGAGACGCTGCGAGCTCCTTTATTTTCTATAATACTGGAGGAAGCAGAGACGCTGCTCCAGCTCCTTTATTTTCTATAATACAGGAGGAAGCAGTGATGCTGCTCCAGCCCCTTTATTTTCAATAATACAGGAGGAAGCAGTTACTCTGCCCCAGCTCCTTTATTTTCTATATTACAGGAGGATGCAATGACGCTGCTCCAGCTCCTTTATTTTCTATAATACAGGAGGAAGCAGTGACGCTGCTCCAGCTCCTTTATTTTCTATAATACAGGAGGAAACGGAGACGCTGCTCCAGCTCCTGTATTTTCTATAATACAGGAGGAAGCAGTGACACTGCTCCAGCTCCTTTACTTTCTATAATACAGGAGGAAGCAGTGATACTGCTCCAGCTCCTGTATTTTCTATAATACAGGAGGAAGCAGTGACACTGCTCCAGCTCCTGTATTTTCTATAATACAGGAGGAAGCAGTGACACTGCTCCAGCTCCTTTATGTTCTATAATACAGGAGGAAACGGAGACGCTGCTCCAGCTGCTTTATTTTCTATAATGCAGGAGGAAGCTGTGTCGCTGCTCCAGCTCCTTTATTATCTGTAATACAGGAGGAAGCAGTGACGCTGCTCCAGCTCCTTTATTTTGTATAATACAGGATGAAGCAATGACGCTGCTCCAGCTCCTTTATTTTCTATCATACAGGACGAAGCAAAGACACTGCTCCAGCTCCTTTACTTTCTATAATACAGGAGGAAGCAGCGATACTGCTCCAGCTCCTGTATTTTCTATAATACAGGAGGAAGCAGTGACACTGCTCCAGCTCCTGTATTTTCTATAATACAGGAGGAAGCAGTGACACTGCTCCAGCTCCTTTATGTTCTATAATTCAGGAGGAAACGGAGACGCTGCTCCAGCTCCTTTATTTTCTATAATGCAGGAGGAAGCTGTGTCGCTGCTCCAGCTCCTTTATTTTCTGTAATACAGGAGGAAGCAGTGACGCTGCTCCAGCTCCTTTATTTTCTATGATACAGGAGGAAGCAGTGACGCTGCTCCAGGTCCTTTGTTTTCTATAATACAGGAGGAAGCAGTGACGCTGCACCAGCTACTTTATTTCCTATAATACAGGACGAAGCAAAGACACTGCTCCAGCTCCTTTATTTTCTATAATACTGGAGAAAGCAGAGACGCTGCTCCAGCTCCTATATTTTCTATAATACAGGAGGAAGCAGCGAGGCTGCTCCAGCTCCTTTATTTTCTATAATACAGGAGGAAGCAGAGACGCTGCTCCGGCTCCTTTATTTTCTATAATACAGGAGGAAGCAGAGACGCTGCTCCTTCTCCTTTATTTCCTATAATACAGGAGGAAGCAGTGACGCTGCTCCAGCGACTTTATTTTCTCTGATACAGGAGGAAACGGAGACGCTGCGAGCTCCTTTATTTTCTATAATACTGGAGGAAGCAGAGACGCTGCTCCAGCTCCTTTATTTTCTATAATACAGCAGGAAGCAGTGACACTGCTCCAGCTCCTGTATTTTCTATAATACAGGAGGAAGCAGTGACACTGCTCCAGCTCCTTTATGTTCTATAATACTGGAGGAAACGGAGACGCTGCTCCAGCTCCTTTATTTTCTCTGATACAGGAGGAAACGGAGACGCTGCGAGCTCCTTTATTTTCTATAATACTGGAGCAGCAGAGACGCTGCTCCAGCTCCTTTATTTTCTATAATACAGGAGGAAGCAGTGACGCTGCTCCAGCCCCTTTATTTTCAATAATACAGGAGGAAGCAGTTACTCTGCCCCAGCTCCTTTATTTTCTATATTACAGGAGGATGCAATGACGCTGCTCCAGCTCCTTTATTTTCTATAATACAGGGGAGCAGTGACTCTGCTCCAGCTCCTTTATTTTCTATAATACAGGAGGAAACGGAGACGCTGCTCCAGCTCCTGTATTTTCTATAATACAGGAGGAAGCAGTGACACTGCTCCAGCTCCTTTACTTTCTATAATACAGGAGGAAGCAGTGATACTGCTCCAGCTCCTTTATTTTCTATAATACAGAAGGAAGCAGTGACGCTGCTCAAGCTCCTTTATTTTCTCTGATACCGGAGGAAACGGAGACGCTGCGAGCTCCTTTATTTTCTATAATACTGGAGGAAGCAGAGACGCTGCTCCAGCTCCTTTATTTTCTATAATACAGGAGGAAGCAGTGACGCTGCTCCAGCTCCTTTATTTTCTCTGATACAGGAGGAAATGGAGACGCTGCGAGCTCCTTTATTTTCTATAATACTGGAGTAAGCAGAGACGCTGCTCCAGCTCCTTTATTTTCTATAATACAGGAGGGAGCAGTAACGCTGCCCCAGCTCCTTTATTTTCTATATTACAGGAGGATGCAATGACGCTGCTCCAGCTCCTTTATTTTCTATAATACAGGGGAGCAGTGACTCTGCTCCAGCTCCTTTATTTTCTATAATACAGGAGGAAACGGAGACGCTGCTCCAGCTCCTGTATTTTCTATAATACAGGAGGAAGCAGTGACACTGCTCCAGCTCCTTTATTTTCTATAATACAGGAGGAAGCAGTGATACTGCTCCAGCTCCTGTATTTTCTATAATACAGGAGGAAGCAGTGACACTGCTCCAGAACCTGTATTTTCTATAATACAGGAGGAAGCGGTGACACTGCTCCAGCTCCTTTATGTTCGATAATACAGGAGGAAACGGAGACGCTGCTCCAGCTCCTTTATTTTCTATAATGCAGGAGGAAGCTGTGTCGCTGTTCCAGCTCCTTTATTTTCTGTAATACAGGAGGAAGCAGTGACGCTGCTCCAGCTCCTTTATTTTCTATAATACTGGAGGAAGCAGTGACGCTGCTCCAGCTCCTTTATTTTCTATAATACAGGACGAAGCAAAGACACTGCTCCAGCTCCTTTATTTTCTATAATACTGGAGGAAGCAGAGACGCTGCTCCAGCTCCTTTATTTTCTATAATACAGGAGGAAGCAGTGACGCTGCTCCAGCTCCTTTATTTTCTCTGATACAGGAGGAAACGGAGACGCTGCGAGCTCCTTTATTTTCTATAATACTGGAGGAAGCACAGACGCTGCTCCAGCTCCTTTATTTTCTATATTACAGGAGGATGCAATGACGCTGCTCCAGCTCCTTTATTTTCTATAATACAGGGGAGCAGTGACTCTGCTCCTGCTCCTTTATTTTCTATAATACAGGAGGAAACGGAGACGCTGCTCCAGCTCCTGTATTTTCTATAATACAGGAGGAAGCAGTGACACTGCTCAAGCTCCTTTATTTTCTATAATACAGGAGGAAGCAGTGATACTGCTCCAGCTCCTGTATTTTCTATAATACAGGAGGAAGCAGTGACACTGCTCCAGCTCCTGTATTTTCTATAATACAGGAGGAAGCGGTGACACTGCTCCAGCTCCTTTATGTTCTATAATACAGGAGGAAACGGAGACGCTGCTCCAGCTCCTTTATTTTCTATAATGCAGGAGGAAGCTGTGTCGCTGGTCCAGCTCCTTTATTTTCTGTAATACAGGAGGAAGCAGTGACGCTGCTCCAGCTCCTTTATTTTCTATAATACAGGAGGAAGCAGTGACGCTGCTCCAGCTCCTTTATTTTTTATTATACAGGAGGAAGCAGTGACGCTGCTCCAGCTCCTTTATTTTCTCTAATACTGGAGGAAGCCGAGACGCTGCTCCAGCTCCTTTATTTTCTGTAATACAGGAGGAAGCAGTGACGCTGCTCCAGCTCCTTTATTTTCTATAATACAGGAGGGAGCAGTGACGCTGCTCCAGCTCCTTTATTTTCTATGATACAGGAGGAAGCAGTGACGCTGCTCCAGGTCCTTTGTTTTGTATAATACAGGAGGAAGCAGTGACGCTGCACCAGCTACTTTATTTCCTATAATACAGGACGAAGCAAAGACACTGATCCTGCTCCTTTATTTTCTATAATACTGGAGGAAGCAGCGACGCTGCTCCAGCTCCTATATTTTCTATAATACAGGAGGAAGCAGCGACGCTGCTCCAGCTCCTTTATTTTCTATAATACAGGAGGAAGCAGTGACTCTGCTCCGGCTCCTTTATTTTCTATAATACAGGAGAAAACGGAGACGCTGCTCTAGCTCGTGTATTTTCTATAATACAGGAGGAAGCAGTGACGCTGCTCCAGCTCCTTTATTTTCTATAATACAGGAGGAAGTAGTGACGCTGCTGCAGCTCCTTTATTTTCTATAATACAGGAGGAAGCAGAGATGATGCTCCAGCTCCTTTATTTTCTACAATCCCGGAGGAAGCAGTGACGCTTCTCCAGCTCCTTTATTTTCTATAATACAGGAGGGAGCAGTGACGCTGATCCAGCTCCTTTATTTTCTATGATACAGGAGGAAGCAGTGACGCTGCTCCAGGTCCTTTATTTTCTATAATACAGGAGGAAACCGTGACGCTGCTCCAGCTCCTTTATTTTCTATAATACAGGACGAAGCAAAGACACTGCTCCAGCTCCTTTATTTTCTATAATACTGGAGGAAGCAGAGAAGCTGCTCCAGCTCCTTTATTTTCAGTAATACAGGAGGAAGCAGTGACGCTGCTCCAGCTCCTTTATTTTCTATAATACAGGAGGGAGCAGTGACACTGCTCCAGCTCCTTTATTTTCTATAATACAGGAGGAAGCAGTGACACTGCTCCAGCTCCTTTATGTTCTATAATACTGGAGGAAACGGAGACGCTGCTCCAGCTCCTTTATTTTCTCTGATACAGGAGGAAACGGAGACGCTGCGAGCTCCTTTATTTTCTATAATACTGGAGGAAGCAGAGACGCTGCTCCAGCTCCTTTATTTTCTATGATACAGGAGGAAGCAGTGACGCTGCTCCAGCTCCTTTATTTTCTATAATACAGGGGAGCAGTGACTCTGCTCCAGCTCCTTTATTTTCTATAATACAGGAGGAAACGGAGACGCTGCTCCAGCTCCTGTATTTTCTATAATACAGGAGGAAGCAGTGACACTGCTCCAGCTCCTTTACTTTCTATAATACAGCAGGAAGCAGTGATACTGCTCCAGCTCCTGTATTTTCTATAATACAGGAGGAAGCAGTGACACTGCTCCAGCTCCTGTATTTTCTATAATACAGGAGGAAGCAGTGACACTGCTCCAGCTCCTTTATGTTCTATAATACAGGAGGAAACGGAGACGCTGCTCCAGCTCCTTTATTTTCTATAATGCAGGAGGAAGCTGTGTCGCTGCTCCAGCTCCTTTATTTTCTGTAATACAGGAGGAAGCAGTGACGCTGCTCCAGCTCCTTTATTTTCTATCATACAGGACGAAGCAAAGACACTGCTCCAGCTCCTTTATTTTCTATAATACAGGAGGAAGCAGATACGCTGCTCCAGCTCCTTTATTTTGTATAATACAGGAGGAAGCAGTGACGCTGCTCCAGCTCCTTTATTTTCTATCATACAGGACGAAGCAAAGACACTGCTCCAGCTCCTTTACTTTCTATAATACAGGAGGAAGCAGTGATACTGCTCTAGCTCCTGTATTTTCTATAATACAGGAGGAAGCAGTGACACTGCTCCAGCTCCTGTATTTTCTATAATACAGGAGGAAGCAGTGACACTGCTCCAGCTCCTTTATGTTCTATAATACAGGAGGAAACGGAGACGCTGCTCCAGCTCCTTTATTTTCTATAATGCAGGAGGAAGCTGTGTCGCTGCTCCAGCTCCTTTATTTTCTGTATTACAGGAGGAAGCAGTGACGCTGCTCCAGCTCCTTTATTTTGTATAATACAGGACGAAGCAGTGACGCTGCTCCAGGTCCTTTGTTTTCTATAATACAGGAGGAAGCAGTGACGCTGCACCAGCTACTTTATTTCCTATAATACAGGACGAAGCAAAGACACTGCTCCAGCTCCTTTATTTTCTATAATACTGGAGAAAGCAGAGACGCTGCTCCAGCTCCTATATTTTCTATAATACAGGAGGAAGCAGCGACGCTGCTCCAGCTCCTTTATTTTCTATAATACAGGAGGAAGCAGAGACGCTGCTCCGGCTCCTTTATTTTCTATAATACAGGAGGAAGCAGAGACGCTGCTCCTTCTCCTTTATTTCCTATAATACAGGAGGAAGCAGTGACGCTGCTCCAGCGACTTTATTTTCTCTGATACAGGAGGAAACGGAGACGCTGCGAGCTCCTTTATTTTCTATAATACTGGAGGAAGCTGAGACGCTGCTCCAGCTCCTTTATTTTCTATAATACAGCAGGAAGCAGTGACACTGCTCCAGCTCCTGTATTTTCTATAATACAGGAGGAAGCAGTGACACTGCTCCAGCTCCTTTATGTTCTATAATACTGGAGGAAACGGAGACGCTGCTCCAGCTCCTTTATTTTCTCTGATACAGGAGGAAACGGAGACGCTGCGAGCTCCTTTATTATCTATAATACAGGAGGAAGCAGTGACGCTGCTCCAGCTCCTTTATTTTCTATAATACAGGAGGAAGCAGTGACGCTGCTCCAGCTCCTTTATTTTCTCTGATACAGGAGGAAACGGAGACGCTGCGAGCTCCTTTATCTTCTATAATACTGGAGCAAGCAGAGACGCTGCTCCAGCTCCTTTATTTTCTATAATACAGGAGGAAGCAGTGACGCTGCTCCAGCCCCTTTATTTTCAATAATACAGGAGGAAGCAGTTACTCTGCCCCAGCTCCTTTATTTTCTATATTACAGGAGGAAACGGAGACGCTGCTCCAGCTCCTGTATTTTCTATAATACAGGAGGAAGCAGTGACACTGCTCCAGCTCCTTTACTTTCTATAATACAGGAGGAAGCAGTGATACTGCTCCAGCTCCTTTATTTTCTATAATACAGAAGGAAGCAGTGACGCTGCTCAAGCTCCTTTATTTTCTCTGATACAGGAGGAAACGGAGACGCTGCGAGCTCCTTTATTTTCTATAATACTGGAGGAAGCAGAGACGCTGCTACAGCTCCTTTATTTTCTATAATACAGGAGGAAGCAGTGACGCTGCTCCAGCTCCTTTATTTTCTCTGATACAGGAGGAAACGGAGACGCTGCGAGCTCCTTTATTTTCTATAATACTGGAGGAAGCAGAGACGCTGCTCCAGCTCCTTTATTTTCTATAATACAGTAGGGAGCAGTAACGCTGCCCCAGCTCCTTTATTTTCTATATTACAGGAGGATGCAATGACGCTGCTCCAGCTCCTTTATTTTCTATAATACAGGGGAGCAGTGACTCTGCTCCAGCTCCTTTATTTTCTATAATACAGGAGGAAACGGAGACGCTGCTCCAGGTCCTGTATTTTCTATAATACAGGAGGAAGCAGTGACACTGCTCCAGCTCCTTTATTTTCTATAATACAGGAGGAAGCAGTGATACTGCTCCAGCTCCTGTATTTTCTATAATACAGGAGGAAGCAGTGACACTGCTCCAGAACCTGTATTTTCTATAACACAGGAGGAAGCGGTGACACTGCTCCAGCTCCTTTATGTTCGATAATACAGGAGGAAACGGAGACGCTGCTCCAGCTCCTTTATTTTCTATAATGCAGGAGGAAGCTGTGTCGCTGTTCCAGCTCCTTTATTTTCTGTAATACAGGAGGAAGCAGTGACGCTGCTCCAGCTCCTTTATTTTCTATAATACTGGAGGAAGCAGTGACGATGCTCCAGCTCCTTTATTTTCTATAATACAGGACGAAGCAAAGACACTTCTCCAGCTCCTTTATTTTCTATAATACTGGAGGAAGCAGAGACGCTGCTCCAGCTCCTTTATTTTCTATAATACAGGAGGAAGCAGTGACGCTGCTCCAGCTCCTTTATTTTCTATAATACAGGAGGGAGCAGTGACGCTGCTCCAGCTCCTTTATTTTCTATGATACAGGAGGAAGCAGTGACGCTGCTCCAGGTCCTTTGTTTTCTATAATACAGGAGGAAGCAGTGACGCTGCACCAGCTACTTTATTTCCTATAATACAGGACGAAGCAAAGACACTGATCCAGCTCCTTTATTTTCTATAATACTGGAGGAAGCAGAGACGCTGCTCCAGCTCCTATATTTTCTATAATACAGGAGGAAGCAGCGACGCTGCTCCAGCTCCTTTATTTTCTATAATACAGGAGGAAGCAGTGACTCTGCTCCGGCTCCTTTATTTTCTATAATACAGGAGAAAACGGAGACGCTGCTCCAGCTCGTGTATTTTCTATAATACAGGAGGAAGCAGTGACGCTGCTCCAGCTCCTTTATTTTCTATAATACAGGAGGAAGTAGTGACGCTGCTGCAGCTCCTTTATTTTCTATAATACAGGAGGAAGCAGAGATGATGCTCCAGCTCCTTTATTTTCTATAATACAGGAGGAAGCAGTGACGCTGCTCCAGCTCCTTTATTTTCTATAATACAGGAGGGAGCAGTGACGCTGATCCAGCTCCTTTATTTTCTATGATACAGGAGGAAGCAGTGACGCTGCTCCAGGTCCTTTATTTTCTATAATACAGGAGGAAACCGTGACGCTGCTCCAGCTCCTTTATTTTCTATAATACTGGAGGAAGCAGAGAAGCTGCTCCAGGTCCTTTATTTTCAGTAATACAGGAGGAAGCAGTGACGCTGCTCCAGCTCCTTTATTTTCTATAATACAGGAGGGAGCAGTGACGCTGCTCCAGCTCCTTTATTTTCTATGATACAGGAGGAAGCAGTGACGCTGCTCCAGGACCTTTGTTTTCTATAATACAGGAGGAAGCAGTGACGCTGAACCAGCTACTTTATTTCCTATAATACAGGACGAAGCAAAGACACTGCTCCAGCTCCTTTATTTTCTATAATACTGGAGGAAGCAGAGACGCTGCTCCAGCTCCTATATTTTCTATAATACCGGAGGAAGCAGCGACGCTGCTCCAGCTCCTTTATTTTCTTTAATACAGGAGGAAGCAGTGACTCTGCTCCGGCTCCTTTATTTTCTATAATACAGGAGGAAACGGAGACGCTGCTCCAGCTCGTGTATTTTCTATAATACAGGAGGAAGCAGTGACACTGCTCCAGCTCCTGTATTTTCTATAATACAGGAGGAAGTAGTGACGCTGCTGCAGCTCCTTTATTTTCTATAATACAGGACGAAGCAGAGATGATTCTCCAGCTCCTTTATTTTCTACAATACCGGAGGAAGCAGTGACGCTGCAACAGCTCCTTCATTTTCTATAATACAGGAGGAAGCAGTGACGCTGCTCCCGTTCCTTTATTTTCTATAATACAGGAGGGAGCAGTGACGCTGCTCCAGCTCCTTTATTTTCTATGATACAGGAGGAAGCAGTGACGCTGCTACAGGTCCTTTATTTTCTATAATACAGGAGGAAGCCGTGACGCTGCTCCAGCTCCTTTATTTTCTATAATACAGGACGAAGCAAAGACACTGCTCGAGCTCCTTTATTTTCTATAATACAGGAGGAAGCAGTGACTCTGCTCCAGCTCCTTTATTTTCTATAATACATGAGGAAACGGAGACGCTGCTCCATCTCCTGTATTTTCTATAATACAGGAGGAAACGGAGACGCTGCTCCAGCTCCTGTATTTTCTATAATACAGGAGGAAGCAGTGACACTGCTCCAGCTCCTTTACTTTCTATAATACAGGAGGAAGCAGTGATACTGCTCCAGCTCCTTTATTTTCTATAATACAGAAGGAAGCAGTGACGCTGCTCAAGCTCCTTTATTTTCTCTGATACAGGAGGAAACGGAGACGCTGGTCCAGCTCCTGTATTTTCTATAATACAGGAGGAAGCAGTGACACTGCTCCAGCTCCTTTACTTTCTATAATACAGGAGGAAGCAGTGATACTGCTCCAGCTCCTTTATTTTCTATAATACAGAAGGAAGCAGTAACGCTGCCCCAGCTCCTTTATTTTCTATATTACAGGAGGATGCAATGACGCTGCTCCAGCTCCTTTATTTTCTATAATACAGGGGAGCAGTGACTCTGCTCCAGCTCCTTTATTTTCTATAATACAGGAGGAAACGGAGACGCTGCTCCAGATCCTGTATTTTCTATAATACAGGAGGAAGCAGTGACACTGCTCCAGCTCCTTTACTTTCTATAATACAGGAGGAAGCAGTGATACTGCTCCAGCTCCTTTATTTTCTATAATACAGAAGGAAGCAGTGACGCTGCTCAAGCTCCTTTATTTTCTCTGATACAGGAGGAAACGGAGACGCTGCGAGCTCCTTTATTTTCTATAATACTGGAGGAAGCAGAGACGCTGCTCCAGCTCCTTTATTTTCTATAATACAGGAGGAAGCAGTGACGCTGCTCCAGCTCCTTTATTTTCTCTGATACAGGAGGAAACGGAGACGCTGCGAGCTCCTTTATTTTCTATAATACTGGAGGAAGCAGAGACGCTGCTCCAGCTCCTTTATTTTCTATAATACAGTAGGGAGCAGTAACGCTGCCCCAGCTCCTTTATTTTCTATATTACAGGAGGATGCAATGACGCTGCTCCAGCTCCTTTATTTTCTATAATACAGGGGAGCAGTGACTCTGCTCCAGCTCCTTTATTTTCTATAATACAGGAGGAAACGGAGACGCTGCTCCAGGTCCTGTATTTTCTATAATACAGGAGGAAGCAGTGACACTGCTCCAGCTCCTTTATTTTCTATAATACAGGAGGAAGCAGTGATACTGCTCCAGCTCCTGTATTTTCTATAATACAGGAGGAAGCAGTGACACTGCTCCAGAACCTGTATTTTCTATAACACAGGAGGAAGCGGTGACACTGCTCCAGCTCCTTTATGTTCGATAATACAGGAGGAAACGGAGACGCTGCTCCAGCTCCTTTATTTTCTATAATGCAGGAGGAAGCTGTGTCGCTGTTCCAGCTCCTTTATTTTCTGTAATACAGGAGGAAGCAGTGACGCTGCTCCAGCTCCTTTATTTTCTATAATACTGGAGGAAGCAGTGACGATGCTCCAGCTCCTTTATTTTCTATAATACAGGACGAAGCAAAGACACTTCTCCAGCTCCTTTATTTTCTATAATACTGGAGGAAGCAGAGACGCTGCTCCAGCTCCTTTATTTTCTATAATACAGGAGGAAGCAGTGACGCTGCTCCAGCTCCTTTATTTTCTATAATACAGGAGGGAGCAGTGACGCTGCTCCAGCTCCTTTATTTTCTATGATACAGGAGGAAGCAGTGACGCTGCTCCAGGTCCTTTGTTTTCTATAATACAGGAGGAAGCAGTGACGCTGCACCAGCTACTTTATTTCCTATAATACAGGACGAAGCAAAGACACTGATCCAGCTCCTTTATTTTCTATAATACTGGAGGAAGCAGAGACGCTGCTCCAGCTCCTATATTTTCTATAATACAGGAGGAAGCAGCGACGCTGCTCCAGCTCCTTTATTTTCTATAATACAGGAGGAAGCAGTGACTCTGCTCCGGCTCCTTTATTTTCTATAATACAGGAGAAAACGGAGACGCTGCTCCAGCTCGTGTATTTTCTATAATACAGGAGGAAGCAGTGACGCTGCTCCAGCTCCTTTATTTTCTATAATACAGGAGGAAGTAGTGACGCTGCTGCAGCTCCTTTATTTTCTATAATACAGGAGGAAGCAGAGATGATGCTCCAGCTCCTTTATTTTCTATAATACAGGAGGAAGCAGTGACGCTGCTCCAGCTCCTTTATTTTCTATAATACAGGAGGGAGCAGTGACGCTGATCCAGCTCCTTTATTTTCTATGATACAGGAGGAAGCAGTGACGCTGCTCCAGGTCCTTTATTTTCTATAATACAGGAGGAAACCGTGACGCTGCTCCAGCTCCTTTATTTTCTATAATACTGGAGGAAGCAGAGAAGCTGCTCCAGGTCCTTTATTTTCAGTAATACAGGAGGAAGCAGTGACGCTGCTCCAGCTCCTTTATTTTCTATAATACAGGAGGGAGCAGTGACGCTGCTCCAGCTCCTTTATTTTCTATGATACAGGAGGAAGCAGTGACGCTGCTCCAGGACCTTTGTTTTCTATAATACAGGAGGAAGCAGTGACGCTGAACCAGCTACTTTATTTCCTATAATACAGGACGAAGCAAAGACACTGCTCCAGCTCCTTTATTTTCTATAATACTGGAGGAAGCAGAGACGCTGCTCCAGCTCCTATATTTTCTATAATACCGGAGGAAGCAGCGACGCTGCTCCAGCTCCTTTATTTTCTTTAATACAGGAGGAAGCAGTGACTCTGCTCCGGCTCCTTTATTTTCTATAATACAGGAGGAAACGGAGACGCTGCTCCAGCTCGTGTATTTTCTATAATACAGGAGGAAGCAGTGACACTGCTCCAGCTCCTGTATTTTCTATAATACAGGAGGAAGTAGTGACGCTGCTGCAGCTCCTTTATTTTCTATAATACAGGACGAAGCAGAGATGATTCTCCAGCTCCTTTATTTTCTACAATACCGGAGGAAGCAGTGACGCTGCAACAGCTCCTTCATTTTCTATAATACAGGAGGAAGCAGTGACGCTGCTCCCGTTCCTTTATTTTCTATAATACAGGAGGGAGCAGTGACGCTGCTCCAGCTCCTTTATTTTCTATGATACAGGAGGAAGCAGTGACGCTGCTACAGGTCCTTTATTTTCTATAATACAGGAGGAAGCCGTGACGCTGCTCCAGCTCCTTTATTTTCTATAATACAGGACGAAGCAAAGACACTGCTCGAGCTCCTTTATTTTCTATAATACAGGAGGAAGCAGTGACTCTGCTCCAGCTCCTTTATTTTCTATAATACATGAGGAAACGGAGACGCTGCTCCATCTCCTGTATTTTCTATAATACAGGAGGAAACGGAGACGCTGCTCCAGCTCCTGTATTTTCTATAATACAGGAGGAAGCAGTGACACTGCTCCAGCTCCTTTACTTTCTATAATACAGGAGGAAGCAGTGATACTGCTCCAGCTCCTTTATTTTCTATAATACAGAAGGAAGCAGTGACGCTGCTCAAGCTCCTTTATTTTCTCTGATACAGGAGGAAACGGAGACGCTGGTCCAGCTCCTGTATTTTCTATAATACAGGAGGAAGCAGTGACACTGCTCCAGCTCCTTTACTTTCTATAATACAGGAGGAAGCAGTGATACTGCTCCAGCTCCTTTATTTTCTATAATACAGAAGGAAGCAGTAACGCTGCCCCAGCTCCTTTATTTTCTATATTACAGGAGGATGCAATGACGCTGCTCCAGCTCCTTTATTTTCTATAATACAGGGGAGCAGTGACTCTGCTCCAGCTCCTTTATTTTCTATAATACAGGAGGAAACGGAGACGCTGCTCCAGATCCTGTATTTTCTATAATACAGGAGGAAGCAGTGACACTGCTCCAGCTCCTTTATTTTCTATAATACAGGAGGAAGCAGTGATACTTCTCCAGCTTCTGTATTTTCTATAATACAGGAGGAAGCAGTGACACTGCTCCAGCTCCTGTATTTTCTATAATACAGGAGGAAGCGGTGACACTGCTCCAGCTCCTTTATGTTCTATAATACAGGAGGAAACGGAGACGCTGCTCCAGCTCCTTTATTTTCTATAATGCAGGAGGAAGCTGTGTCGCTGTTCCAGCTCCTTTATTTTCTATAATACAGGAGGAAGCAGTGACACTGCTCCAGCTCCTTTATTTTCTATAATACAGGAGGAAGCAGTGATACTTCTCCAGCTCCTGTATTTTCTATAATACAGGAGGAAGCAGTGACACTGCTCCAGCTCCTGTATTTTCTATAATACAGGAGGAAGCGGTGACACTGCTCCATCTCCTTTATGTTCTATAATACAGGAGGAAACGGAGACGCTGCTCCAGCTCCTTTATTTTCTATAATACAGGAGGAAGCAGTGACGCTGCTCCAGCTCCTTTATTTTCTATAATACAGGACGAAGCAAAGACACTGCTCCAGCTCCTTTATTTTCTATAATACTGGAGGAAGCAGAGACGCTGCTCCAGCTCCTTTATTTTCTATAATACAGGAGGAAGCAGTGACGCTGCTCCAGCTCCTTTATTTTCTATAATACAGGAGGGAGCAGTGACGCTGCTCCAGCTCCTTTATTTTCTATGATACAGGAGGAAGCAGTGACGCTGCTCCAGGTCCTTTGTTTTGTATAATACAGGAGGAAGCAGTGACGCTGCACCAGCTACTTTATTTCCTATAATACAGGACGAAGCAAAGACACTGATCCAGCTCCTTTATTTTCTATAATACTGGAGGAAGCAGAGACGCTGCTCCAGCTCCTATATTTTCTATAATACAGGAGGAAGCAGCGACGCTGCTCCAGCTCCTTTATTTTCTATAATACAGGAGGAAGCAGTGACTCTGCTCCGGCTCCTTTATTTTCTATAATACAGGAGAAAACGGAGACGCTGCTCCAGCTCGTGTATTTTCTATAATACAGGAGGAAGCAGTGACGCTGCTCCAGCTCCTTTATTTTCTATAATACAGGAGGAAGTAGTGACGCTGCTGCAGCTCCTTTATTTTCTATAATACAGGAGGAAGCAGAGATGATGCTCCAGCTCCTTTATTTTCAACAATACCGGAGGAAGCAGTGACGCTGCTCCAGCTCCTTTATTTTCTATAATACAGGAGGAAGCAGTGACGCTGCTCCAGCTCCTTTATTTTCTATAATACAGGAGGAAGCAGTGACGCTGATCCAGCTCCTTTATTTTCTATGATACAGGAGGAAGCAGTGACGCTGCTCCAGGTCCTTTATTTTCTATAATACAGGACGAAGCAAAGACACTGCTCCAGCTCCTTTATTTTCTATAATACTGGAGGAAGCAGAGAAGCTGCTCCAGCTCCTTTATTTTCTGTAATACAGGAGGAAGCAGTGACGCTGCTCCAGCTCCTTTATTTTCTATAATACAGGAGGGAGCAGTGACGCTGCTCCAGCTCCTTTATTTTCTATGATACAGGCGGAAGCAGTGACGCTGCACCAGCTACTTTATTTCCTATAATACAGGACGAAGCAAAGACACTGCTCCAGCTCCTTTATTTTCTATAATACTGGAGGAAGCAGAGACGCTGCTCCAGCTCCTATATTTTCTATAATACCGGAGGAAGCAGCGACGCTGCTCCAGCTCCTTTATTTTCTTTAATACAGGAGGAAGCAGTGACTCTGCTCCGGCTCCTTTATTTTCTATAATACAGGAGGAAACGGAGACGCTGCTCCAGCTCGTGTATTTTCTATAATACAGGAGGAAGCAGTGACACTGCTCCAGCTCCTGTATTTTCTATAATACAGGAGGAAGTAGTGACGCTGCTGCAGCTCCTTTATTTTCTATAATACAGGACGAAGCAGAGATGATTCTCCAGCTCCTTTATTTTCTACAATACCGGAGGAAGCAGTGACGCTGCTCCAGCTCCTTCATTTTCTATAATACAGGAGGAAGCAGAGACGCTGCTCCAGCGCCTTTATTTTCTATAATACCGGAGGAAGCAGTGACGCTGCTCCCGTTCCTTTATTTTCTATGATACAGGAGGAAGCCGTGACGCTGCTCCAGCTCCTTTATTTTCTATAATACAGGACGAAGCAAAGACACTGCTCGAGCTCCTTTATTTTCTATAACACTGGAGGAAGCAGTGACTCTGCTCCAGCTCCTTTATTTTCTATAATACAGGAGGAAACGGAGACGCTGCTCCAGCTCCTGTATTTTCTATAATACAGGAGGAAACGGAGACGCTGCTCTAGCTCCTTTATTTTCTATAATACAGGAGGAAGCAGTGACGCTGCTCCAGCTTCTTTATTTTCTGTAATACAGGAAGAAGCGGTGACGCTGCTCCAGCTCCTTTATTTTCGATAATACAGGAGGAACCAGAGACACTGCTCCAGCTCCTTTATTTTCTATAATACAGGAGGAAGCAGAGACGCTGCTCCTGCTCCTTTATTTTCTATAATACAGGGGGAAGTGGTGACGCTGCTCCAGCTCCTTTATTTTCTGTAATACAGGAAGAAGCGGTGACGCTGCTCCAGCTCCTTTATTTTCGATAACGCAGGAGAAACCAGAGACAGTGCTCCAGCTCCTTTATTTTCTATAATACACGAGGAAGCAGAGACGCTGCTCCAGCTCCTTTATTTTCTATAATACAGGAGGAAGTAGTGACGCTGCTCCAGCTCCTTTATTTTCTGTAATACAGGAGGAAGCAGAGACGCTGCTCCAGCTCCTTTATTTTCTATAATACAGGAGGAAGCAGAGACGCTGCTCCAGCGCCTTTATTTTCTATAATACAGGAGGAAGCCGTGATGCTGCTCCAGCTCATTTATTTTCTATAATACAGGAGGAAGCAGTGACGCTGCTCCAGCTTCTTTATTTTCTATAATACAGGAGGAAGCCGTGACGCTGCTCCAGCTCCTTTATTTTCTATAATGCAGGAGGAAGCCGTGACGCTGCTCCAGCTCTTTAATTTTCTATAATACAGGAGGAAGCAGTGACGCTGCTCCAGCTCCTTTATTTTCTATAATACAGGAGGAAGCAGTGACGCTGCTCCAGCTTCTTTATTTTCTATAATACAGGAGGAAGCAGTGACGCTGCTCCAGCTTCTTTATTTTGTATAATACAGGAGGAAACGGAGACGCTGCTCTAGCTGCTTTATTTTCTATAATACAGGAGGAAGCAGAGACGCTGCTCCAGCTCCTTCATTTTCTATAATACAGGAGGAAGCCGTGACGCTGCTCCAGCTCCTTTATTTTCTATCATACAGGAGGAAGCAGTGACGCTGCTCCAGCTCCTTTATTTTCTATAATACAGGAGGAAGCAGTGACGCTGCTCCAGCTCCTTTATTTTCTATAATACAGGAGGAAGCAGTGACACTGCTCAAACTCCTTTATTTTCTATAATACTGGAGGAAGCAGTGACGCTGCTCCAGCTCCTTTATTTTCTATAATACAGGAGCTAGCAGTGACGCTGCTCCAGCTCCTTTATTTTCTATAATACAGGAGGAAGCAGTGACGCTGCTCCAGCTCATTTATTTTTTGTAATACAGGAGGAAGCAGCGACCCTGCTCCAACTCCTTTATTTTCTATAATACAGGAGTAAGCAGTGACGCTGCTCCGGCTCCTATATTTTCTATAATACAGGAGGAAGGAGAGACACTGCTCCAGCTCCTTTATTTTCTATTATACAGTAGGAAGCGGTGACACTGCTCCAGCTCCTTTATTTTCTATAATACAGGAGGAAGGAGAGACACTGCTCCAGCTCCTTTATTTTCTATTATACAGTAGGAAGCGGTGACACTGCTCCAGCTCCTTTATTTTCTATAATACAGGAGGAAGCAGTGACGCTGCTGCGGCTCCTATATTTTCTATAATACAGGAGGAAGGAGAGACACTGCTCCAGCTCCTTAATTTTCTCTGATACAGGAGGAAGCGGTGACACTGCTCCAGCTCCTTTATTTTCCATAATACAGGAGGAAGCAGTGACGCTGCTGCGGCTCCTATATTTTCAATAATACAGGAGGAAGGAGAGACACTGCTCCAGCTCCTTTATTTTCTATTATACAGTAGGAAGCAGTGACGCTGCTCCAGCTCCTTTATTTTCTATAATACAGGAGGAAACGGAGACGCTGCTCTAGCTCCTTGATTTTCGATAATACAGGAGGAAGCAGAGACGCTGCTCCCGTTCCTTTATTTTCTATTATTCATGGGGAAGCAGTGACGCTGGTCCAGCTCCTTAATTTTCTATAATTCAGGAGGAAGCAGTGACGCTGCTCCGGCTCCTATATTTTCCATAATACAGCAGGAAGCAGTGACGCTGCTCCAGCTCCTTTATTTTCTATAATACTGGAGGAAACGGAGACGCTGCTCTAGCTCCTTGATTTTCGATAATACAGGAGGAAGCAGAGACGCTGCTCCAGCTCCTTTATTTTCTATAATACAGGAGGAAGCAGAGACGCTGCTCCAGCTCCTTTATTTTCTATAATACTGGAGGAAGCAGTGATGCTGCTGCGGCTCCTATATTTTCTATAATACAGGAGGAAGCAGTGACGCTGCTCCAGCTTCTTTATTTTCTATAATACAGGAGGAAGCCGTGACGCTGCTCCAGCTCCTTTATTTTCTATAATACAGGAGGAAGCGGTGACGCTGCTCCAGCTCCTTTATTTTCTATAATACAGGAGGAAGCGGTGACGCTGCTCCAGCTCCTTTTTTTTTCTATAATACTGGAGGAAGCAGTGACGCTGCTGCAGCTCCTTTATTTTCTATAATATTGGAGGAAGCAGTACGCTGCTCCAGCAACTTTATTTTCTGTAATACAGGAGAAAGGAGTGACGCTGCTCCAGCTCCTTTATTTTCTATAATACAGGAGGAAGCGGTGGCGCTGCTCCAACTCCTTTATTTTCTATCATAAAGGAGGAAGCAGTGACGCCGTTCCAGCTCCTTTATTTTCTATCATACAGGAGGAAGCAGTGACGCTGCTCCAGCTCCTTTATTTTCTATCATACAGGAGGAAGCAGTGACGCCGTTCCAGCTCCTTTATTTTCTATAATACAGGAGATAGCCGTAACGCAGCTCCAGCTCCTTTATTTTCTATAATACAGGAGGAAGCGGTGACGATGCTCCAGCTCCGTTATTGTCTATTGTACAGGAGGAAGCAGTGACGCTGCTCCAGCTCCTTTAGTTTCTAGAATACAGGAGGAAGCGGTGACGCTGCTCCAGCTCCGTTATTTTCTATAATACCGGAGGAAGCGGTGACGCTGCCACAGATCCTTTATTTTCTATAATACAGGAGGAAGACGTGACGCTGCTCCAGCTCCTTTATTTTCTATAATACAGGAGGAAGCAGAGACGCTGCTCCAGCTTCTTTATTTTCTATAATACCGGAGGAAGCGGTGACGCTGCCACAGATCCTTTATTTTCTATAATACAGGAGGAAGACGTGACGCTGCTCCAGCTCCTTTATTTTCTATAATACAGGAGGAAGCAGAGACGCTGCTCCAGCTTCTTTATTTTCTATAATACAGGAGGAAGTAGAGACGCTGCTCCAGCTCCTTTATTTTCTCCATACTGGAGGAAGCGGTGACGCTGCTCCAGCTCCTTTATTTTCTATAATACAGGAGGAAGCAGTGACGCTGCTCCACCTCCTTTATTTTCTATAATACAGGAGGAAGTAGAGACGCTGCTCCAGCTCCTTTATTTTCAATAATAGAGGAGGAAGCAGTGATGCTGCTCCAGCTCCGTTATTTTCGATAATACAGAAGGAAGTAGAGACGCTGCTCCAGCTCCTTTATTTTCAATAATACAGGAGGAAGCAGTGACGCTGCTCCAGCTCCGTTATTTACTTTAATACAGGAGGAAGTAGAGACGCTGCGCCAGCTCCTTAATTTTCTATCATACAGGAGGAAGCAGTGACGCTGCACCAACTCCTTTATTTTCTATAATACAGGAGAAAGGAGTGACGCTGCTCCAGTTCCTTTATTTTCTATAATGCAGGAGGAAGCAGTGACGCTGCTCCAGCTCCTTTATTTTCTATTATACACGAGGAAGCAGTGACGCTGCTCGAGCTCCTTTATTTTCTATAATACAGGAGGA